>NC_068984.1:68828372-68829231 GCF_001194135.2 Octopus bimaculoides
ATATATATATATATATATACATATATATAATGATTATATATTTTACGTATTTTAAGTATGCAGATATACGGTAATCCGTCGACTATCGCGGGTGTTACGTTCCAAATCCCCCCACGGTAGGCGAAAATCCGTGAAGTGGAAACAGTACTGTATTTTATTTAAAAAAATGTTTATATAGTTTGCATATACTTATTTTATCATAAATGCAAAATATCACAGAGGAATCGACGCAAACTTAAATAATAAACCGCGGTAGGTGAACCGTGATATGGCGAGAAATTACTGTATTTCATGGCAAGTTATATTAAATTTAGGGAGGAAAACAGTTTAAATCTCTGAGCGAGAAAAAGGTAGTAACATCGTCCTAATCAGGACTGCCAATTTACGTTGGCAAATAGATTTTACTTTATATTAAATTTGATATTTATAGTTTATATTGATGCAAACGTTAGATCTTTTAATGTGGTATATTATATAATTACTAATATAAGTCCAAAGAAATATTTAAACCCCAGACACATTTTCCCCCCTTTCATCCAGTCTATTAAAAATAGATCATTATTAGATTTTATACATAACACGATGATCGTTTTAGCTATTGTGTAACTAAATGGTTCTATGGTTACTTTTTAATTTTTCAAATCTCTACTATTTATTTTTGTTACTTCGTTTATTGGTTTTGGAATTGTCCTGCATAAATAAGATGAAAATCCTCTATTCAATCATATGCGATCTTAAAATTTAATATAATAACACATACAAACATGCATGATCGCTTGAGTCAAAGTCTATAGCTGAGTTGTATCTGCGTATACACGTGTGTATATATATGTATATATATATATATATATATATATAT
>NC_068984.1:68829608-68831463 GCF_001194135.2 Octopus bimaculoides
CACACACACATATATATATATATATATATATAAACGTGTACATACGTATGTATGTATGTATGTATGTATGTATGTATGTATGTATGTATAATAGTTACTGTATCTGCATTTAGTACATTTGAATATGCAACTGCAGCTTGTAAATTTAGCGTTCCACATTGTGTATCATTATCTAGTAAAATTCTGTGGTTGCTGCTGCGCTAAGTAATATTACTTGTTAAGCTGTACAGAACAAATATATAAAAAAAATCACGATAAACAAATGTTGCATTTTATACCATTTTACCTCCATGCGCGTTTGGTTATGGTGGCTTTTTGCCTCCTCTGTAATAGACGTTCATCATACGTAAATACATGCATACATACATATACATATATATATATACCATCAGTTTGCGCGTTGTTGTATGTGTGAACATATGTTAGGGTTCTCTTAGTGCTACTGCTAATATATTACTTACTACAACGTGATGCATGGTCGCACCATCAGCGACTAAACTAGCAACTCTACCCAGCTTGCTTTGTAAGGAGAGCGGTTTTGAATGTACACCCTACAGTATGAAAAACAAAACCTCTGAATGTGCTGATGAACTCAGTACAGTGAACGGCCTTCCAACATTTGCGACTGTGAGACCCCTACTCCTTATTTAAATATCTTTTGAGGAGAAGGGAATTGCAGCATAACATCCGCTTGCTTGCTTCGAGATTACTTGGCTTTTCTTTGCGTCAGAGTTTTGGTGATGTTTAACAAATTGTTATTGACTTCAAATTTCAGCACGGGCATTGCTGACCTCCATTATTTTTGATATTTAAGATATAACTTGTCAGTGACGGTCATATTCGCGTTCGAGTTATCAGCCTAACACAAGAATAGTTAGTGATTAATTAAATTACATATAACAGGTTACTCAAATAATCCCGAGGAGTATAATCTAATATGTGGATTCACTGAACCATATAAAGGCATAGGTGTTGCAATGACATAGTAAACATCAATTTAGTAATTTTTAGTAAAAACCCTAATTTCTCATAAATTTGTCGGGTGCTTAAACTCCAATTAATGATAATCTTTTTCAAAACTACTTTCTCTTTTACTTATGAAACTACATCTATCCGAATAGCTTAAGGTAAGACAAGATTCCATAAGTGAAGTAGTGAAATTTCTGCCAGACCTATCAATTTCACATATTATATAATTATACAACATAGATAAATGTCCTCTATAAACGCACAAATAAATTTATTGTAGTTTAATAATATCCAACATCTATCTTTTTGACCCATTGCGACTTATTAAAAATAAGACAACTAGTCATAGTTATGTCCATTTATCACATATTGCAACTTGACTAATAAATAAATATTAAAATGAAAAATGGTTCATAACTTTTACACGTCAATAATATTTGTAGACTATACCTCTTATCGATAAATTCTAAATTCACATATCGATTATTCTTCCTATCAATATCACACTAGTCACTTAAATTAAAATATATACCACAACACGCACGCATACACACACTCAAACGCACACTCACATAGACACACACTTATATAAATATACTCTTACGTAGCTTAACGTCGGACGAATGAGAAAAGAGTGTTCAGTACAAGCTATTGTGGATATGGTTTGATTTATTAAAACTGAAGCAGAGAGTTCATTTTTCCAGCCGGGTTTTACGTCATTGTGATCACCAGGCGAAACTGAGTGCATTTATGCGTGTATGTGTGGGTGCGTGAATGTATGTATGTACGTACATACGAACATACTTACATAGATAAATGAATGCATATATACATACACACACACACACATACACACACACACACACACACACACACATATATATAT
>NC_068984.1:68831678-68833558 GCF_001194135.2 Octopus bimaculoides
ATATATATAAATTTATAGGTTAAAGCAAAGAAAAAGGCAAATAATTGGCTGAGACATGACAAGGACATTTAATTTAATTCAAATTTAATCTGGCTACATGACAAATGGTAAAAATAGTAAAAATACTGTTTTTGACAGCTGTTTCTTGGACATCCTAGCTATTGGAGCTTCGTACCGATCCAAGACTCTGTAAGTTGAGTATACCGTCATCGGGAAAATATAGGTTAGGTAGTGGAAGAAAGTTCCTTGTCCATGAAGAACTCCTAGACATAGAACCAAAACAAATATCATTGATGCGGAACTTGCTTCCACTGTCTAACCTATATCTCTCCGATGATGGTATAGTAAACTTATTGAGTCTTCACTCGATACGATGCTCCAATAACTGAGATATGCTAGAACCAGCTATCAGAGACTATTTTTTACCATTCGTTATGTAGCCAAATTAGATTGAAATTAAATTAAATTAAATGTCCTTGTCATATCTTGCCTACTTGTTTTTCTTTCCTCACTACTTTAACCTACACCTACTGACTCAAAGGGAGGTCACCTTTAGCCGTCTTGAACGAGGCAATCATATAATCACATCTTCAACGGCTGTTTAACCTCGAATTTTAGTGGCGTATCTATTTGAGCACTTAGAACGCATACCTATTAGTTTGAGTCATCCTGTCGAAAGTGACACTAATGCTGTTGTTCATTCTTTAAGGTTCGAAATCTGGACAGATTGTACAGTTCCTCATGGAATTGATACTTAACATCTAGAGAAGGGTTGCTAGGTGAAATTTCGTGGTGCCTGACCCCATAGTACAGGGAAAGCAAACTTGGGGTGAATTCTCCTTGTTTTAAGCAGCTGCCGATCGGAGTAAACCTTCTGACGTAGTTTTGATGCATCACTCGTTCTGTCATGCTATTGTGGAGTGTTCGCTCGAGTATCATCACAAAACGATCAGGGCAATCATATGCTCCATAACCAGATCGTTCAGTCTGACAAGCAATATCCAGAACAAAAGTACTTGCACAATCTGCTTCAAACTCAATCTGTCCGGATTTCAACAGCTTTATGCGTTATACACCACAGGAAGAAAAAGATATCTTACATAGTTCGGAAGTATTCATCCACACAGTGTAAGTCCTAGAGAATTGTGGAGGGCAGTATTCGAACAGCCCATGTCACTTTCAGAAAACTCTTTCGATAGCAAAATTTGAAATTACAAACCAGACCTGTGGTTTATCAAACCATGGTTATTTCCACATTATGAGATGCAGATTTGTACCATCGCAATATTCAATAACTGGAACGATTTCAACTACGGAAACATGGGTCAGTTATGAAATTCAAATGGAAGGATTATGGCAACGGCCTTGCAATTCTTGAATGGGCCAAAGCCAACAACAATGTGGCCGTCATTATCAAACATTGGCTCAAATGGGTAGATCATGTCCTCGGTATGAATAGAAACGGAATGCCACGCCAAATCTTTTTGAGCGAAATTAGCATTGGGAAAAGATGACGTAGTTGCCACGTTTTATGCTACAAAGGACAACTGAAACAGACGACGAAGACGGCACCTACATCGACCCTAAATGCTGGATGCAACACGGAAAAGGCATAGCATTGTTATGATCGGCGTAGAATATATTGAGGAACACCTCGAGGAAATGAAGATAATAAACGGTTAGGATGAAAGATCTGCCAACACTGACCAAAGTCTCTACTGACCATTAAGTGACCTCTGGGGATAAAATTCAGCCTTTCCTGCCATCAGAGGCAGCGACATAAATGAGGAACTACAAGCGAAGGAAGTAATGCTTGGAAACGAGAAGCTCGGTAAGATTCACACACACACACACACACACACACACACACACACACACAC
>NC_068984.1:68834093-68834846 GCF_001194135.2 Octopus bimaculoides
ATATATATATATATATATAACCGTATACATAAGTATATATATGTGCACGCGCGTGTGCATGTGAGACTCATTGTAATTGATGACCTAAACATATACTTACTTAGATACACAGAAACATGCATAAACACACAGAAACATACATACACACATATATGTACACGCATAGATGCATAATTATATGGACGTATACTGACTAGATATTTACTTGAGATATGGCATGCATTATACAAGCATAGATTTTATTAAAATGGTTTGTAGTTAAATGTACGATGTGCTACCTGAATAATATTGGTCGGTTACCTTTTACGCATTTGTGTGTATTCTTTCCAATCATTCACAAGGCACCTATTATTATTGGGATTTTTTTTTCTGTTTTCTTTCCCAACGCTGTGGTTATCTCTATTGCTAAGTTCTTGTATTTAAAAATTTTTCCATTTGTTTTTAGAAATCATTATTATATCTTGGGATTATTACATCTCTGGTTTCCGTTTATCATTTTCCTCTCTTTGTGAAGAGCATTGTCGTTTCGTTATTCTTGGAGACCTATTGCATTTCGTACCATCTCTTATCTGTTGGATGTAATGTTAGCATAATTTCCTGTATTTGAAATCCCTATCTCTGTCATACCTATAATTTCCAAGGTTCAAATGCACCACCTCTGTCAAGCCGTTTAGCTGAGAGTGGGCAGCAAGAATATAGTCGTTCGTCGTAAATATAATCTTTCTGTGTCAAATCTTGGTTAGTGCATCCTAA
>NC_068984.1:68835102-68838889 GCF_001194135.2 Octopus bimaculoides
TACTACTACTACTACTACTACTACTACTACTACTACTACTACTACTGTTGTTGTTGTTGTTGTTGCTGCTACGACTGCTTCTGCGGCTGTTGTTGTTGTTGTTGTTAAAGTGGACGAGTGTTTCTAAGAGAAATCCACGAGGAAAGTAATCTTTTTAACTGGATTACCCTATAAAAAAAAAAAAATTCTTTGTTCCAGAAGATATTCGTATTATTTGAAATTCAGTCCCCTTATCCGTGCTTGAAGAAGATTTGCTCGTGGATATTGTTAACCGTTTGCATAGTTTGGGCAAAGAGCCAGGTATAGTGTCTTTCGTGGCTTAAATTGCTTCAAATTGTATCAATTAGAAGCGTTAGCTGCCGTGATGGTAGCAATAACAAGAACAAATACTACCGCAAATTATTTTCAAAAGAAGAAGGAAAAAATTTAGAAATGGAAAATATCAAAGAAACGAGACAGGACACATATTCAAGCTTAAATACAATTGAACAAATGAAGAATAATGTTGGAAGTATTAATTTGAATGGAAAAACAACGACAACTTCCTCAACAAATACCTTCCACTTTTTAATACAAATTCATGGTTAAAATAAGCTACTAGACTTGAGCTAATTCGATGAAAAAGAGAAAGAAATGGATAGGTGTGTCAAAACTAGCAGCTTCATAATGAACACATTTATTTAGTAAAGAGTGAGAAAAAGGAAGTCTACATAACAATAACTTTCAAAGATATACAAAGGTGGAATTTCACATGACCAGGCCAGTATGTGACACGATGTGTGCTTCATCAACCGGAACATTGTATATCAGAGCATGTGTCTGATCATCAAAAGCAAGAATCAGATGGGAGACTGATAGTTCACCTCACATCTCCTAAGCGTTTGGTCCCACACGACATACGAGGATCATGGCTAGAGAAAACAGAACGGACGTTAAACCATGGCTTGTGTCTTCTGAGTAGCAGAATGGACAATAAGTGTGGAATTGACTACAAGGTCATCACAGAGCTGTAACATATCAGTTTCAAATTTTGGCGCAAAACCAGCAAGTTCAGGGAAGGGGCTAAGTGGATTACATCGACCTCTGTATTCAACTTGTACTTAAGTGCATCGATCCACCTCGGTGGACTTTGAACTCAGAACGAGATGACGCACGAAATATCACAGCGTTTTTCCCAGCGTGCTAAAAATTCTATCAGCTCACCGACTTACGGAGCTGTAACATTCTGAGAGAACAGCGAGTAAGCTTATTAAACTAGCACTGTAGAGCATAAAGCCAATTTGCTACATGTGTAGTAGTAAGGGACGTATGAAATGTTTACTACCAAAAAACCATGGTAAACAAATGGATTAAAGAACCTGCAGTTAGCAGCCAAGTGGCAATAACAACAGCAGGCCCCACTGGTGAAGACCGTGGTTATCGCTGACACCGTTTTCATATACCATCAGTCGAAGTTTCAAAAATAATCGAAATTGAAACAATGAATTATCTTGTCATCCGCAGTGCAAACTATGCCGGGTGTCGTTAATGTCACGTTTAAGCATCGACAAACCGAAAGATCTCTTTTAGAATATGACTGTCTAGAGGATTCGCGTAACATTTATGCACTGTCATCTTACAGTGATTACAGGGGTAATGAAAGTTGGAGAAAAACAAAAAAATTCTATTAAAAGTACATGTTGTGCTGATTAAATACGAGGTAAAGGAAGGACACGAAAAGCCTCCGGATAAGAGATAGCAGTTGAAGTTCATACCAGAGGTATATCGACAGCTGAAGAATCATCCTCTCGGAAATTAGGGGCTTTTTCGATTAGGCGAAAGTTAAAAATTCTGTCAGGCAATTTTGGTGGAGCAAGTTCGGTGAAACTGATCGGGGCAGAAAGTGGCTACAAGCATAAAGTAGCCTAGTTCCACCTAGACAGCAGCTTCTCACTTTCATGTGATTAAGCTGCCTGTTTGTGTATTTGTTTGATGTACCAGAGTTTAACATGTCACAATATATTATATTAAGTTTTTGCCCCACTTTAATCCATACATACACGGAAAAGACCACAAGGTTTTGCTCCCTTCGATGATACAAGTACCAACTCAAAGCAACACTGAAAACCTCTGGAATTGAGCATAAATCGTTTGAAACACAAGCTTGAGACCGTACCAAATGACAGTGTTCCATCATTATCAGAACCAAAAACCTCAAAATCATAAGAGAAAAATGAAGAAATCAAACAGCTCCACTTCAACGTCTTCCATCAACATTACCATGCAGTCAATGCAATCGACTCTTCTATGCATGAATTGGTCTACAGAGACATAAAAAATGAACGAATCGTTCCACAAAGAAGAAACTTAGGATAAGAGATAAAACCGACGACGACATACGCACATACATACATACACACATACATACATACATACATCCATACATGCATACAAAATGCCTTTGAATGTCGCATCATATCCCTTCGGCAACATCTTTTAACCACTAAGTGTCGAAGTGCATCCCTTGACCAAGGCTGATAACATCATAAGACTTGGAAGGCAGCTTCTTGAGCAGCTCTCGTCAATTGCGTACTGGGGTCGACGTAATCGACTTATTTCCTCCCCTAAAACTGCTGGCCTTGCACCAAAATTTGAAACAATTATTCTACAGAAATCGACATTGCTGTTTATACTTTCGAGATCGATAAAATAAGTACCAGCTGAGTATTGAGTACTCTTATAGTTGGCTCTCATATTACGAAGCAGTCATATTTTATCTTTCTTCGAGACACGACTTCTTGAATCATTACCAAATGAAATTTTATTTTGAGCACCTGGAAAAAAAATAATAATAACCTTAGCTTGTCCTCAACACCAGGTTGTAGACAAAATAATTTGGTTCGTTTTATAGTTTTACAAACATTTAATAATTATTAACACTATATTTTCGCATAAAAATGATTGCCAAATTGAATATATAATATTAACTTTAAAGATGATTTATGAATACTCGGTGCACATACATATATAGCGTCTGTTTTTTATGTTGAAATAAAACCAGTTTACGTTAAGTTGAAGTATTCTTCAATACATTTTGTAGAGCACACATTTTGAAGAGTACGCATTTTGTAGAGTACACATTCATTATTCTTTAACAAAAATGGCAGTGACAGTGACAATGAAGTTTCGACCAGCTAAGTCATCATCGGACTATGGTTCATTTAAGTTCCTCTTGGATTTATATAGTCTCTTTCAAGTTAAAAACATTCTATGGCAACCGGGGTTCTGTTGAATGACGATTATGCTGTATGTTTGGTCGTGGTGGCAAAAAAGTATGGGGAATTTCTATTGATTAAGTTTGGATAAGCGTTAATTGTTAAAACTTATACATGTATGTGTATGATTAGGGTTGTCATCTTCAGGTCATATGTGCTCACAAAGAGATGTAGTTAGGTTGCTGGGCAGCAGATTTTTCCCTTGAGTTTGTTGTCGTTGGTTTTATTTAAATATTAATGGTATATTTGAGTTTTATATTGAGAACATGAAGGTTAAATCTTAGAGTGCAGTCTAGTGTGCTGACCATTGTATTTAGGTGTGTTGCTTTGTATGTCAGTTTTTAGGTGATTAGTATTTAAGGGTTCACAAAAGAATGTAAGCAGGTGGCGGAAAATTTGTTAATAAAGTGTATGTTAATAGAGTGTATGTAAATTAATGACTCAAGCAGAAACCCCCGATAGCCCCCGAAAACTGAAAAGACAAATAAATAAATAAATAGATGAATATATATATATATATGTGTAGTATATTG
>NC_068984.1:68839204-68847434 GCF_001194135.2 Octopus bimaculoides
ATATATATATATATATACACATACATATATATTACATATATTACAGAAAGAGAGAGATACTATCTTACTTTTTGTTACTTGTTTCAGACATTTGACTGCGGCCATGATGGAGCACCAACATTTCTCACTCCTTTCTTTCGTACTTATAAATTTGTCTCTCAAACCTTACTTTTCTTCGTAATTTCTAATGAATGTTCTGTATTGTTGTATCATCTTCACTGCTTGATGTCAACAAAGAAAAGATAATGATGATAACATTAATAATAATAAGCCTCTCTACTAAAGGCACAAGTGTTTCACTGGTACTTAATTTATCGACTCCAAAAGGATGAAATGCTAAGTCTACCTCTGCAGAATTTGAACTCAAAACGTAAAGACGGATGAAATGCCGCTAAGTATTTTGTCCGGCGTGCTAACGATTCTGCCAGCTCGCTGCTTTAATGAACAATAATAATGGCGACAATAATATTAAGAGTAATGGTTATCATTACTGTTATATTTATTAGTACTAGTAGTTTATAGATATCGTAGAATCTGAATATAAAGCCATAGTTGTTGGAACACCTACTAGTCAATGATAAAAACGAGAAGCTTTAGAATGTGCACGGAGCTTAAAACAGAACAATGCATGCAAAACTGATAAGGAAATAAATTAGTGATGCAGAAATGTCATGAAGAGAAAAAAAACCACACACATACACAAAAGAAACAAAAACAAAACAAAACAAAACATTGGAATATAATTTGTCTTCAGAGATTAATCTAATACCAATCATATTCACTTTGTTTTCTTATTGTTTTTCTATATACGTTTGATACTGTGATTCTGTAACGGTTTCATTTCTGACGTTGTACTTGCCAACATTTTCAAATTTATTTATTAATGTTGAAGACAATGAAATAATTGTAGCATTTTTCTTTTTCTTTTTGAAAACTGAGAGCCTGAAATGTCGAAAGGTCTTTGTTAATAGAATATCAGACAACTTTTAAAAAATCGGCAATTTCTATTCTGTTAATATCACTATGTTGTCTTCATTTCCAAAGCATTTATTTATTCATCTTAAATGACTGGACAATAAACTAACCACAACGCACCAATATTTTTTTTTATCGTGTAGTTATTTGGTAGGTCATTGATTAAGTTCACGACTCTAGTAGAAACACGATATGGTTTAAAATTAGAAAGCAATGGTCCGAGGAAAATAGCTGTCTGACGCTCTAACGATTACACTAGTCCACTGCCCTGGAATGGTGCATTAGGAGGTAGATTTGACCTTGGCGAGCTTTGAACTTAAAACGGAAGATTCCTGAATAAAAATCGTAATACATTTCGCCCGACGCAAATCTACTTCCCATCACCACCACCACCATCACCACCACTACTACTGCTGCTACTACTACTACTACTACTACTACTACTGCTGCTGCTGCTGCTGCTGATGCTACTACTACTACTACTACTACTTGTAGCAGCAGCAGCAGTAGCAGTAGTAATCTAAGTAGTTCTTGTTGTTTCGCTGTAAGTCAACTTTGAATAGAACTATGACGAAAGCTGTTCCAGTTTAACATGTCATACATGATGTACATGTCATACGTGATATATCTTGGTCTGCATTATCTATTTCAAAATGATATACTACAATTTCTTAGAAATTTGGCTGCTGTTTCCCGCAGAAGTTGGGTTTACCTCCATGCTCATTCACAGAATAAAAAAATACACCAAAGTAAACGTCTCTGTTTTGGAGATGATAACAAGCGTGGCTCAATCTTCCATAAAAGTGAGCGTATTGAATTTTCTTTATTAACAGTATAACAATTTTTATTATCTTTTTGTTCTAACAGTGTGCAATGTTATAAAATAGAGCTCGAGTACACCTGCTTCAATAACCTATACTTCAAGTGATGCATTATAGAGAGAGGCGAAGAGGTGGTGACAAATATGGCTTTGTTGGAGTTTTGCTCAATAGGAATCGATCGAAACTTTTCAAGCGGACCGTCTATCGATAGCTAGTGACTGCCCACCGTGTATTACGTTCTGGAATCGTTTCCAAAGGGTGCATCATTTCAGTATACGTTGCCTACTAACCACTACTCCAATCTGAATAGTTTTGTATCATACTCTTAGTCCTTCAAACATATTGGATCTCTTTACTTTTATATATACACTGAATCTTACTCAGACGATGTAAACGATTATTTCAACTATAGAAGTTGAGGTTATCGTTATTATAATAAAGGAATATAAGCCAAGAACAGAAGCTAAAATTAAGTCGGATAAGTCGGTGAGTGGCACATGAATAAACAACTTACTGTCACCGGCTTCCGTTGTAGGAGGCTGGACCAATGGAGCAGCTAAACTGCTTGAGAAATAATCCAGGATAGGTTGGTAAGAGCCCGTATAAAAGGGATGGCCAGTCTCATTCAGAAATACAGTGGAAGCTGTTCCTTAAAAGTCTGGCAAACGCGTACACCGACTCCATTATATCTGCCCTCTAATCATTTTGCACTTTCTAGTTTATCATTTGACAAGATTGGAACATCTGTTTGTTCTGTTTCTTGTGGAGGATCCATGCGTGCTACTGATGAAGAAAATCATCAGTTGCCCAAACTCTCTTAAATATTTTCTTGATATAGCGTAGCTGATGTTGGTCACACATATACTAAGAATGCAGTCTGTGCAGGTATTTTCGGAAGATGAGGTTTTTCTTGCACCCTTTGTTAAGCCTGGTTTCCCAAAGCTCGCCAAGCGAAAACCAAAACAAATCGCCTGGTAGGCCCTCCATCAATTGTGTTAAATCTAATATAATTGGTAGAACTTTCATGTTAGCATTTCATAGCAGCAACAAAGTTCTCAACAAGATTTGGTTTCGATGAGAATCAACTAGCCGGGATGTTTCTTAGACATCCAATCCGGAGATTTGGGATAGCTTTCAACATTTTGAAAGAGAAAACTTTTTACAAAGCTGCCTTACGACTGATCAAGTGGGTATTGCAATTCGAGTTAAAGTCTTCCAGTGAGAGTGTTTCCAGTCAGCTCTGTCCAAGATGAGTAAAGAGCAACTAAAGTTTATCTAGTGGCTACAAAAAAACATGAAACAGATTTTGTAATGGAAACGACTGGAAAGACTGAGAACAAGTTTTCGTTCTCCAGTTAAATCTTAATCGATTTTTCAACGTCTCATTTAGAGAAGACGAATGTGAGGGACACATTTCTTCCCGCTGTAGGTTAAAATAAGAGGGTGAGTTGATACGATAAGAGGCGGAGTTGATAAAAATAAAGTAACTCCACATTACGGAATCAGTGTATTTGACTGTTCCGTCCCCTAACTTTCTGTCTTTGTATCTAAGGTAGAAAAAATGTTGAGTGGATAGTTTCGATTAATCTCTATCTTCAAACGAGTTTTAGCTACATGATATTCATTTCTAAGAGCTCTGTTCAAAATATATTAGTTGCGTAGTTTTCACTGAACGATAGGCGCTTGCTGTCGAGGCCTGTTTTGTATTTTTTATGATCATATTTACTGCGTTCTCTCATTTTAACGCTACTGCTTTCATCATTCACCCCACAAATTCTACATAACGGTGATTCAAAAATTCTTATCGACGTACACTTTGTTCTAAGTGCTTGTCCCTCTGCTGCACAAATTAGATGCTTCAATTCCAACCTTTAAATCTAATTTTCACTCCCTTGCTTATTCAAACAATTGGGTATAACTGTCTTGAAGTATGAATTTATTGATTTTCCAACCTAAAATGTATCTGTTTTTCTCTATTCTGTTTCTCTAATAGTCATTTTTATCAATACAACCTACTGCCTCTATTACAGAAGAGAATTTTACACGAACAAACAACAATTCCGAATTATTAGCTTTAAACCATTCCAGACAGTTCTCTTCACGTCCTCAAAACTGATCAAGTTTCTTCCTTTATTTTCTGGCCAGATAATGTGAAAAATAATAGAGTAACGTTACTTTTATTAAAAACACGTGGGAAAATTTTGTACTGGAAAGACCCAGCAAAAAGTAAAAAAAAAGAAAAAGATTCGATCATTTCCGTCTTGTGTTATATCTCACACTAATCAAGAAATTGCAAATCAGAAAAATTGCTAAATGTATTTCTTTCTAGTGGAACATCAAGTACTACCTGTTTAACAGGAAGGCTGCCGTAAAAACAGTTGAGGAACGTAATATCAATTATTGGCTGTCAAATCAGTGCCGAAACATTCTACGAGGAGTTATACCAATTTAGCAATGGCGTAAATAGATTATACATAATTACATCTTTCTTTCTTTCTTTCTTTCTTTCTTTCTTTATTTTTTGTTTCTTTCTTTCTTGATTTCTTTCTTTGTTTCACACATATGTATAAGTGCGACACGATACCTCTTTTGTGGGTAATAATATGCATGAAACGTTTCAATTTAGCGAATACCAGATTTCATCAGAACTAGTATGCACAGGCAGAAGACTGATTTGAGAATTTTGAGAGAAGTGTTTGGATTAGTTTAAATAAGGAGAAACTTTCCAAGGTTATAATACGCCACCTATTTTATTCGTAACTGACATGCTGTTGCTGAATTTGATATTACAAAAGAGAGGAATTGTGTATGAATGCGGTATGCAATTATTTAAATCACCTATCTTTTGTTGATGGATGATTTCAAGTTATTCGAAAAGAGTGAAAACCAGATGCAGTTTCAGTGAAAACTATTCATTTATTTATTGATGATATAAAAGTGGAATTCAGGACACTTCAAGTGAAAAAGAAGGAGGATTGTGTCAACCTATGGAATAGTGTTATCTGATGGTGAAGTAATGAAAGATATTGAGTTGAATAGATACAAGCACTTAAGAATACTAGAAGCCTGTAAGATCAAAGAGACTGAAATAAAAGAAATTATTAGGAAAAGAATATCAGAGGAGATAATAATAGATGTTGAAGTCAAATTTAAATGAAAGATTTTTAATATTATCAATAACTCGATGGTTGGTAATCGGAAAGTGGTATTGCTAGTAATGAAGATACTAAAATGGAATATGACCTCTAAGCAGTTAGTTACTGCTATTAAAAATTTAAGAAAGAAAAGAAAAGAAATCCTCCTCCTCCTCCTCCTTCTTCTTCTTCTTCTCCTCCTCCTCCTCCTTCTTCTTCTTCTCCTCCTCCTCCTCCTTCTTCTTCTTCTCCTCCTCCTCCTCCTCATCGTCATTAGGCAGTGAGATGTCAGAATCGTTAGTGCGCTGGATGAAATGCTTAGCGGTATTACGCCCATCAATACGTTCTGAGTTTAAATTCCGCCGAGGTCAGCTTTGCCTTTCATTCTTTCATGGTCGAAAAAATAAGTACCAGTTGAATACTGGAGTTGATGTGATCGACTCATCCCCTCCTCCAAAATAGCTGCTCTTGTGGCAAAATTTGAAACCGTTCTTCTTCTTCTTCTTCTTCTTCTTCTTCTTCTTCTTCTTCTTCTTCTTCTTCTTCTTCTTCTTCTTATTATTATTATTATTATTATTATTATTATTATTATTATTATTATTATTATTATTATTATTATTATTATTATTATTA
The DNA here is from genome assembly GCF_001194135.2 of Octopus bimaculoides. Classification (NCBI taxonomy): domain Eukaryota; kingdom Metazoa; phylum Mollusca; class Cephalopoda; order Octopoda; family Octopodidae; genus Octopus; species Octopus bimaculoides. Next base: position 68,844,768 of record NC_068984.1, read on the forward strand.
TTATCATCATCATTATTGAGTGAGAGAGCAGTGCATGCTGTCAAAGTGACACTAGAGTAAAATATACGAAGCTCAGTATACCCAACATGACTACCCATCTGATAAGAGTACACCAGGCACATGCATCACAGTCATATGTGCGCGACATAGTCATCTCTTATCAAGATAAAAAGCGCATGACCTTGCAGGCGGGACCCAGCTAGAATTCTTTGCAGGTCGAGTAGCCTATCTTGCTCAAAAATGTCCTTGAATGAGGGTTTTTTAAGGATGTTGAACAAAGCACCCATGTTTCGAGACGTGACTTATCTAAACTCCAAAGAATTCCTCTCAGCACATGGATATGATGCCCCCTACCCCACTGCTTCTGTTCGTGATCACAGGTACACATATCGTCAACCACTAAGGGACATGCTCAACTGGTTAAGGTCAAGCAACTGACATGCAAATCTGTGCATGTCCTTTAGAGATCGATGAAAGAAAGGATCAGTCAAGCAATCGACTACCTCCATCCCAACAAATTTCAGGCCTTGTGCCTATAGAAGAAAGGATTATCATTGTTGTTGTTGTTTTTGTTGTTATTATTATTATTAGTATTATTATTATTATTATTATTATTATTATTATTATTATTATTATTATTATTATTATTCAATAGTTTTATTTTTATAGCGTGCTTTCACTTCACTACCGAGTGCAGCTCTGTGTGCCTTGGATATGTGCTGTGGTTCGATGTGATGCTCTTATGGTTGCTGTATTTAAAGTGTTTTGCGTAGGATATTATTATTATTATTATTATTATTATTATTATTATTATTATTATTATTATTATTATTGTTATTATTATTATTATTATTGTTGTTGTTGTTGTTATTATTAAGGCAGAATCATTAGCATGCCTGGCGATATGCTTAGCGGCATTTCGCCATCTTTATGTTCTGAGTTCAAGTTCCGCCGGCGTGAACTTTGCCTTTCCTCCTTTCGGGGTCGATGAAATAAGGGACAGTTGAATATGTGGGTCGATTTAATCGACTTAGCTTTTCCCCGAATATGCTAGCTTTTTACGAATAAAATATAAATGAAAATTCTATCTTTCTATTTCTAGTCTCAAAGCAAGGCTTAGAAATAGCGATACGAAAAATGTTTACAAGAAAGTAAGAAACATACACTCGCTTATACATGCATGCATGCATGCATGTATACATACATAAATACATACATACATACATACATACATGCACGCACACACATACATACATGCATACATACACACGTACATATATGTATACATGCATACATTTGTGTCTCAGTGTGTTTGTGACATGCAATATTTGTAATTGTTATTAAACACACACTTTCAGGTACAATGTTAACGCACTAACTTTTATGTAACTCAGTATAGATGCACAGTGGATAGCTATGTGCCACAAAATTTCCATGGAAACTATATTGATAGTCGTTTTTGGATGATTATCTATAAAGACGGCAATCTCATCATGCTGATATCACAATTTCCCCCGCAGAAGTGAAAACCTGTAATAAGACCAAATACAACCGCTTCGTTCATTTTTTTTTTGACGAAACTAAAATTGTATCTGTATCAAAGATCATATACGATACATTTCAAATTATCCAAAGACGATACATTAGAGCATTATGCAATTTTATATTTGTGCGTTTATACGTATATATTCCATTGTATTCTGCAAGATAGATGTTTATTCCAAACCGGAATCTAACTCTTATGCCAGCTTGTGAGTTGCGAAGAAGGATGATTAACAGAAGAAAAATTGTGATGTTTCCTAAAGTCGTCTACAAGAGACTGTTCAGTATCGTTTTTCAACTCAGAACGCAAGATGAAATTGATACTGTACAACATATCGCACAATTTAACATCAGTTCTACAAATCCATCCTTCACTGAGCACTTCATTCATTGTTCGCTAAAGTATAGAAGGCAAATTTGACCATATCACGATTAAAACACAGAGCGCAGGCAGCCATAATATAGAGAGCATAAGGCGACGAGCTGGCAGAACCATTAGTATGCCGGGCAAAATGCTTAGCGGTGTTTTGTCTGCCATCTCGTTCTTTTGAGTTCAAATTCCGTTGAGGTTCACTTTGCCTTCCATTTTTTCGGTGTCGATAACATACAAGTACCAGCAAAGCACTGCGGTCGATGTAATTGAATTGCCCATTTCCTTGAACATGTTGGCCTTTTATCAGGTGTGAAACTATTTTCTCAGAGTCAAAGATCTCGTGCCAATGCACTTGTCAAACCTGATAAGTGCATTTGCACGAAAATCTGGGTCTCTAAGGCATTCAGTTTCTTTCACTGCTAATAAATAATACACATAATTTTCAATTCATATATTGAGTTCTATTTATATTGTTTGCGAAACACACACACACGTACACGTGTGTGAGCGTGTGTGTGTGTGAGGATCTGTTTGAGGACACAAATACACATACACGTGCGTGTGTGAGCATGTTTGAGAACACAAATACACATGCATATATATGTGTATATACACATGTTTATATAAGTATATATATGTGCGCATATATCTATATATGTGTATGTATGTATGTATGTATGTATATATATATATATATACATTTATATATATGTGCACATATATATATATATATATATATATATATATATATA
>NC_068984.1:68847444-68848291 GCF_001194135.2 Octopus bimaculoides
GTGTGTGTGTGTGTGTGTGTGTGTGTGTGTGTGTGTGTGTATAGATGGATGGGTGGATGGATGGATGGATGGATGGATGTATGCATGTATACACATCCTCATACACATAACTCATAACTAGATGCAAATTAATAAATGTTCTTGATCTCATGAAAGAATTCACACATAAGAAGATCGAATAATTATCGAAAGTATTTCTCTCTTTGTTTTTGCTTTTCTTTTTCTATCTCTGTTTTCTTTTTGTTCGTCAGCTATTTATTACTATTATTACTATTACTATTTTTATTTTACTCCTTTCAGACAATGCTTTTGATCATCCACTGTTGTCCTAGAGACATTCGTAATATGACCAATTTTGTTTTCTCGACAAAAGAAAAGAAAAAAAAAAAAGAACTAAAAAGAAACCAAAAAAGAAACGGAAAGGGAAAAAATTCTTCATGATTAGATTTCCTGTCATAATTATTTTTCTTTCCGTTGGTTATCCTAATTGTTCTTTTGTTGATTTTTCTTTTGTCTTTCGTTTATTTTTTGTATTGTTATTTTTGAATGTTGATCAGCTCTAATGTCTTCTAAGCTCTCTCTTGTCTAATTGGTACACGTTGAACCAGATAATATACTATCATATCAAGTTATTCCTAGGTACCTTTATGAGGTTGTCTAGATAACTTTAATTAAAGTGACATCAACTGAAAGTAAAGAAAAAAAAACGTATGTTTTCTTTAATTAAAAAAGGAAATTTTGAATGAATTAAGAGTAATACTTTAAAATTAATAATTATTTTTAACATTCATATTAATTTTTTAAAATTAATCCGTCTGTCTGACCAGTCATCATCCTCATCACCACC
>NC_068984.1:68850486-68855256 GCF_001194135.2 Octopus bimaculoides
GGGAATTGTGTTCGTTTGATCTCAAATGTCATGTCTGTTGGTTTGATTGGAATTCTTGGAATGAAAACCTCTTCCCCAGAGACACATCCAGAGATGATGGTAGATTCTGTCACATTAGGTGATAATGTCTTCACAATCAAACTTGTCCCATTGCATAATTTAGGAGGATTCAAATTTCTTAGAAGCATTATTGGGATTCCTACCGTCAGAAAAAGCTTATGTGGAGGAATTCCAGGTGGCTCAAGAGAATTAAGGAACTCTATTGGGTAATGGACAGCTTGATTTTCATTAAGGACTGAATCAACTGATTTGTACTTCTTAATTACTGTTGGAATCTTATTCATTAATTCATGGTTAATCCTTGCAACCGTTTCATTTTTTGGAATAAGAATCGTACTTTCACACAACCATTTATGTCAATTATAATTGTTATTTAAGTCTGGCAATACCCTGTTCTTCAGTTCAGCTGGGGAATTTACCATGATAGAAATATGAGCCAAATTGATATCGCCATTCCCATACAATGGTACTTTCCCATTTCCTAATTGGAGGAGCCAGGTTGAAAACTGCTTCGCACACTGGTCCCCATGTAATGAAGCTCGCACGTTAGTATTGAAGGAGTATTTCAGTACTTTATTCCATAGGTGCCAAGACTTAATGAATGCTTTTAATTCATCAGATCTTGATCGCCTCAGAATCACTGGTAATGTCTGTCTGAAGTCTCCTGATAAAACTAATGTAACTCCTCCCATAGATTTACTGTTGCTTCTGATGTCCTGTAAGGTCTTACCAAGAGCTTCCATTGCATCCCTATGTGATATGGTACATTCATCCCAAATGATAAGGTGGCATTGTCACAACACTTCTACTGAACCCTAATCTTTGTTTATGTTGCAAATTGGACTGTCACTTGTGACCAGGTTTAGTGGTAATTTAAAAGCAGAATGAGCTGTTCGTCTTCCGGGAAGAATGGTTGCAGCAAAGCCAGACAATGGAACAGCAACTGCAATTTTTTTTGTTACCTTACCTTGGACAGAAGCAAAGTTATAACTGTTTTACCTGTGTCACCAGGAACCTCAAAAAAGAAAATTCCTCTGCTATTTTCTGACGATTGTGAAACGCTGCACGCATATACACGCACACACACACACACACACACACACACACACACACACACACACACAGATACATATACATACAGCATCAGACATCAAGTGAAATGGACGTGTGTGCGTGTGTGTGTGTGTGTGTAAGAGAGAGAGAGAGAGAGAGAGAGATAGAGAAGTGCAGAAAGACAGAGAGGGAGAGGGAGAGGGAGAAAGAGAGAGAACATTGCAGGCAATGAATGAGATAGACATGGAATGAAAAAATCGTATTAATAAAAGCACGTTAAAAACTATCTTGTACCGAATATTTAAATTTGTGAACTTAGTAAATATTTATTTCAGTAATTTATCGTAGTTGTTTACAAATAGCGAATTAAAATCGAAATGAAAACATTAAAATTAGTCAGGGACAGACTTCGTCGTTTTTTCGTCAATACCGGAACTTGACAATGAGAAACCTTTTTAAAGAAGTGAATATAGTAATATATAAAATCAAGCAATATTTTTTTCTTATTTTCAAAAAAAAAAAAAATCAAATCAAAAGCCAATAATTTGTTCGAGGTGGAATTATTCATGCAATCACAAGTATGGAAGCAATTGGTGAAGCCGTTTCCGTGTGAAAAGTGAATACACAAACATCTCTATTTTTTTAATATCTATATATATATATATGTAGACAGACATATATATATATATATATATATATAAAACCGTCGAAAGCTTGTTTATTTTTATGTTTTTGATTTATCATTAGTGTTGCTTAATATGTCTGGCTAAAATTGCTGTTTCTTCTTAGATATCATCAGAAAAAGGTAATTAAAATTCCTTAAAATGACATATCTATTGGACTTTCAAAGAGGTCAAATTGTTGGTGCTTGTATGACAGGCGCTAGCGTAACGAAAACAGCCGAAATGGCAGCCTTTGAAAAAGAGAGGAAAATATCCTCGTCGAAACAAATCTCCGGAAGAAAACCCAAACTTTCTGATAGGGACCGTTGGACTCTTACGCAAATTGTTAGAAAAGATAACAAAAGTACAGCTCCCAAAACTACTGCTGAGCTTAATGACTGCCACGAGAACCCAGTTTCCACAAAATCTCTTCGCCGGGAGCTGCACAAAGCCGGATTTCACGGGAGGGCTGCAATCAGAAAACCATTACTTTCAAACACAAACGTTGCAAAGCGTTTAGAGTGGAGTAAAAACCTACTGAATTGGTCCATAGAGCAAAGGAAGAATGTTATTTTCTCGGATGAGTCATCTTTTACCTTATTTCCAACCACCGGCCGAGTATACGTGTGGAGACAGCAAAAAAGAAAGCATTTGACCCAGACTACCTTATTCCAACTGTTAAACATGGAGGAGGATCTGTGATGATATGGGATGGAGGCTATATCGTGGAAATCTGCTGGCCCAATGGTTTCCCTTCATGGCAGAATTAATAGTCAAGAGTATATAAGCATTTTATCTGATCAAATTAATCCTGTGGTTGCGGAACTGTTTCTGGAGGGAAACGCAATGTTTCAGGATGATAATGCACCAATTCACAGGGCTAAAGTTGTTACTGAATGACACGAAGAAAGTTGTAGTGAAGTTGAATATATTATCCGGCCACCACAGTCCCCAGATCTCAATATTATTGAACATTTATGGTGCATTTTAGGAAAACAAGTAAGGAGTCGATATCCTCTACCATCATCACTACAAGAACTGGAGACTATTTTAGTTGAAGAATGGACAACGATTCCTTTGGAAACAATTCAAACTTTGTTTGAGCCAATACCACGTAGAATTCAAGCTGTAATTACTGCCAAATTCACTCCTACCCAATATTAAAATAAATTTGTTTTTAAATTTTAAGGTGTTTCCATTATTTTGTCCAACCCCTGTATATCAAACTTTTTTTTATAAGTAAATACTGTGTTCTACTGTGTTAGCAGTAAAATGATTTTATAATGTCCCTGGCACACTGGGGAAAAATACTGCCGGTACGCCACATCAAATAGTTTGAGAAGCAGTGCCTTATAGTATATTATGGTTGCATAACGAAATACCACGTACCTACAAATCATTAACATTTACGTACCAGCTTCCAGGAGTGCGTTTAATATGTAATTTGGTATATCCAGTAACGATAAACCGTTATGTTTAGTGATTATTTAAGTAATATGTTCGAGGCTGATTAATGTGTTAGATAGGTGTTGATGAAGGGGCAAAAATCCCCGACATATGGCTTGCACGCCCATTACCCGTGTTTCATCTTCGGTCTCAATGTTTACATCTGACGTTTTGTATACGAAATGTAATTACAAAAATTAGTGCTGGCTATAATTTCAGTAGAATATCTGAGATAACCTTAACAAATAATGTTATGATATATATACATTGATATACGCTAATTTATGTATATGCAATTGTGTGTGTGTATATTTTATATTACATACACAACAATGTTTAAGTTTCCTTTCTTTTTTAATGATGTTTTCTTATCTTTTCCTAAATCTATTACAGTTACTTTTGAATAAAGACATTTCCATACATCAATACTTTATATTAATGTTTCGAGTCCTTACAAATCCCATTTATGAAACAGTGTGGTGGTGGGGAAGGTGATAATAACATCTTGCTTGTACGCTTTGTGTTAAATCGTAAAGTATTTTGGAAATCAACTTATAACTCATAAGACAAGGAACGAAAGATTTATAATATACAAAAGTAAGACGCGTGAAAAATTTTAAAGCAGATAAAAATCACTGACACCATGTTTAAATCAATTAAGTCCCAATGATATATTTTATGCGATGTATCTATGTTTAATATAACTTTGTGTGTTACTATTAATAAAGCCTTCACGATTTTCTAACTTTTGTTGTGGACTGCTATATAAAATTGCGATGTTGTTTTTCTACACAGTTTCATTTTGTGTACTGCTTAACGCTGATTTCTTGTCAATGCATGGTCAATCGACGAGAAGTGCTGTACTTGTGTATTTGATGTAACAAGTTCATACAAATTTCTGTAGAAATACAGTGAGAATAGAAATTAGAACCGGAAGTGTGTTTTTGTCTGCATGTGACTATATAAGCATCCAAAACAATTACCGAAATCATATTACATGTTACTGTGGTGTTACTCGTTAGCAAATAAGGGCTATAAATCCTAGAAATAATCAATTAATTTTGCCTATCTATCTATCTATCTATCTATCTATCTATCTATCTATCTATCTATCTATCTATCTATCTATCTATCTCTTCTCATCGGCTGCGAAGGTAAACGTTTATTTGACCTTTTATTGTCCACATTTTGTTGGAATTTTTAAATAATTTTGTTGCGAAGTACCTAGGCTTCATTTGTGTGTATTTTCAAGGGCAGGAATTGGCCCCTAGGGGCAGTTTCGGCCCAAGCAAAATAAAAAAATTTCCTTCTTGACATTTGAAAAATGTCGAGAAACATAATTTTGGAACGCTTCAGATGCTAGACGAAAAAAAAGAACAGAGTAGCGCGAGCTCACTCAGTGATAGGAACGCAGCTGCTGTAATCGTCACAAACACGGCGATTACAGCTACAAACAGCCCTCTCACCACCACCACCACCACCACCACCACCATGAAAACTATGAGGAAATCTGGATCGGAGGAGACTGCTACTACAGTCTCTCCATCTA
>NC_068984.1:68860101-68862008 GCF_001194135.2 Octopus bimaculoides
TTACTTACGTTTCTTGCATAAATAAAAGGAATTTTATTTAACAAACTGTGACACTAAGGACCGAGGTTTCCGTGGTCTTCTCGTAGGTTTTTCTTTCCACGGATAACCTCCCCATTTATTGGGAATTTTCTGTATTATTTCATATTTTTTGTAAATACCCCAAACGTTTTGCGATGTTCTTTTTCCATCGTTGTCCCCACTTTTGTTTTATTTTCTGCTTTGTTTTCGACCCCCTCGAAAAGAAAAACTCTACATTTGTATTTTGTCCCCTCTGTGTTGAGCCCTGTGTGGCTAATAAAGAAACCTATCTATCTATCTCTATATCTATCTATCTATCTATTTATATCTGTGTTCCTTTAACACCTCAAATGTAAGATATCTTCTCTTAAGACAGAGGCTCATGTCATCCTACGACGGAATCAACTACAAATATTATCTTGGATCACCAAGCCCTCAGGAACAGCTGTTGGAATTGTAATACTTTTCTTCAACCTTTTTAATTCTCTGTATCATTTGTATTCTGTGTAACTCGGGCCTTTTTCTATATCAACTTGTATAATTTTATTGTATTTCATGTATTTAATATACTTTATACATTGATATGTCTAACTTGCTTATCCCTACATTTACTTCCATCCATCCATCCATCCATCCATCCATCCATCCATCCATCCATCCATCCATCTATACATACATACACACATACATACATACATACATAATAAATGCAAAAACGAATTTCTTTGTGTCAGTGTCTCACACTTTGACCCCTCTCTCACTATTCAGCGACACTTCTGCTATTCTTTTTGCTGGGGTGAGAGTAAAAGTAGGCATAAAGACGGTGAAGGTGGTTGCGAAGATAGATAAAGAGAGGGAGAGAGGGAGAGAAAGATAAAGAAATGGAGAGAAAGAGCGACAAAGAAATGTAGGGAGAGTTGATGATGCTCATTAAAAGTTTTGATGGTGGCAGTGGAAGTAATAATAAGAGAAAGAGCGGGTATGTGAGAGAAAGAGCGGGTATGTGAGAGAAAGAGGGACTGAACACTGAACCAGCATGCTGAAGTAACATACTGAACACTGATGGTAATGGGGTGATAGTAATAGTATGAACTGTCGTGATAGAGGCGGAGGCAGCGGTGATGATGATGATGGTGGTGGTGGTGGTGGTGGTGGTGGTGGTAGTGGCGGTGGTAGCCGAGGAGGTCAGGGATGACGGTGAGAGTAAGCGATGTGAGAGACAGATATGATATGCATATATAGATCGCTATGTATTTATAAGATCCAAGGATCGAAGTGTAGGAGGCTTGTAAGCTTTGGCATTTTAATAATTAAACACCAAGTCAGGATCGAGATTAGCATATCCATGTATACATTGTATATAAAAAGAAAATAGTGTAGTATTGTCTGTTAATAGATTTACGTGATTCACCCATATTATAACTGGCTATGCTTCGGTAGAGATATGTTCTTTTCCTTGTTACCAAAATGAGAGGGTCAACGCACGTTCCATATCTTGATATTTTTCCGAACCTAATTTTTGATAAGTTTTAATTCACCAGAAGAATTCTCATGAGGTAATCGGCTTATTCATCAATAATAAACACACCTAAAACAAATTTAAACACACACACACTCGCCCCCCCCCCCATGCACATACTAGCCATCTTCGTACTTTTCTGTCTCCCAAAATGACTTTTTCTATCTCTTTCCACTTCCAGTCATTTCAGCAGTGTAACCACAGACGTGTTGTTGGTGATACTTTTTCCTTCTCTGGACTTTTCCGTTTTCCTTTCTTACGAAGTGCTATGCTCGAAACGTCAAAGCCCTCTCTTTTTTACCACTGTTACCGAGCGTCAAACTAATACATTCCATATGTACGTCCTCTTGGTGTTTTGTTATTGTTATTT
>NC_068984.1:68863134-68870588 GCF_001194135.2 Octopus bimaculoides
ACACACACACACACACACACACACACACACACACACACACACACACACACACACACATATATATATATATATATATATATATTTACTTTTGTCAAATCCATTCACAAAGGCATTGGTTGGCTCGAGGCTATAGTAGAAGATACTTACCCAAGGTACCACGCAGTGGGACTGAACCGGGAACAACGTGGTTGGGAAGTAAGCTTCTTATTTCTTCACTGCCCACTAGGGGCTACACACAGAGGGGGCAAACAAGGACGGGACGGGCAAACGAATTAAGTCGATTATATCGATCCCAGTGCGTAACTGGTATCTATTTAATCGACACCGAAAGGATGAAAGGCAAAGTCGACCTCGGCGGAATTTGAACTCAGAACGTAGCGGCAGACGAAATGGTGCTAAGCATTTCGCCCGGCGTGTTAATGTTTCTGCTAGCTCGCCGCTCTTCTTGCCAGACAACCACGCCTGAGGTGTACTTTTACATGTGAGCATATATATATATATATATATATATATATATATATATATATATATATATATGTGTGTGTGTGTATGTGTATGTGTATGTATGTCTGTGTGTGTAGTGAGTGAGAGAATGTGAGTGAAAGAGGGATATAGACAGGTAAAATTACTATTTCTTGTATGAGTTGTATTATTTCCCATTTGATTCGAGGTGAAAGCTGTAAATTAAATGACTTTTTGTTGTTAATTTGCATGCATCCTTCGTTTAACTTTGCCATCTCTAAGTTCTTATAACTGCAAATTAAACTAATATGTAATTTCCCCTCTAAATTATAAAAAAAATGGTCTTGTCAATGTTTGATATTTCACTGCTAGAGATAGCAGCGACTCGTCCCTCCGCCACCGATATATAGAATAACAGAGACCAGAACATGCGCTAGTGTCGCGATTAGCCAGTGAGCTTGTTAAAAATTATATATGAGTGACAGAGGCAGTATTAATGCCGAGAGGTAATATTTATGAGGGTGAGAGAATGAGTTACTGCTATCTCTAGTCGTCGAGCGTCCATCATTGACAAAACCAAGTAAGGTCGAAATCACGTGATCGAGTGATCTCGGTGCTGGAGCTGGTGGCCATTTATTTCCCACCAAGCGATGTAAAGAAGAGTGCTTTTACACCAAAAACTAATACAGGAGTTTCTCTTATAGTTTCTACGGCAGTATAGCTAGTTCTAATAGAAAATCCACGTTTAAGTGGGCAAAATATTACCCCACTAGTACGATTCTAGTACGATGTCTTACTTTGTGGTGCTTCATTGATGTCTACGGTCTTCCGAAATGTTTCCTGTGGACATTCTGAACTGTCCCACCTGCTTCACACTTATCTCATATTTAATCGTCATTCACATATATGGATGTAATCAACACTCATTCCGAAGCAATTCTTTTCGTTTCGACTGCGTTTTGAAGCTTTCAGTAGCACTTATAAAACGTTTCCCTTGTCCAAAACTTAAGATCTAGCTCCCTTCATTTTTTTCTAATGGGTTAAATCTAAATAAAACTGAAAATTGAGTTATCAACTTTTAAAGTCTGTATTCATTTCCGCACGCCGCCCCCATAAACACTCATACACACATTCAAAAATTAAGATAAAAATGTTACTTGTACTTTTATTTCTATGTGTGATGAATTGAATTTAATTTTTATCTTATTTTTATCATCAGCTTGTTTTTAAAGATGTATGTGAAAGTAGTTTCCACAAGACTCAATGTAATATAATTTCCCTACTTTTGTTTTAACCATGAACGAAGTTTTCCATTAATTCCCTATAGAAACCAAAATGGCTGCATAACTTTTTGGAAATATCTCAACGGAATAATGTTTTCTAACTTTGGCACGAGACCACGAATTTCAGTGGAATGGAATAATGATGTGATGTCACGAGTCGCCAAAATATATTATTAATTCTCGAAATTATTCATCACCAATTATAGAAATGCGAAACAGTTACAACAATACTATACTTATTTTTTTTTATGGATGTGTTTGTTAGCTATTCTAAGAGAAACAACTCTCTTCTATGCTGATAATCTGATCCATCTCAGTGTTTGAAGTTATTGCTAGGGTTGTCATTGATGATGACGATGTTGATGAGGACGTAAACATCTTGTTTCAAGCAAGTGAATCACAGTATCTATATTTAGAAATCTGAGACAGCTCTGAATTGACAAACATGTATTCTAGACATAGAATTAAATTGTGATAGTTTACATCTTATTGAGAAAGTAGCGTGTATTTTGAGGAAAATTTGCTTACTATTTCTTGTATATTAAATGATCTTGTAAAGTATCTTATGTTGGCTCCTATCTCCGTCGTTATTACTGGTGCTGTTGTTCATTTAGTTACTCGTTTGATGTAAACAAGAGGTTCTAAAATGTAGTGTTTGCCAACAGTGATCATCGTCTCTTAAATATCTAAACCTACATCCTGCAATTAGTCTTTTATTTGTTAAGAGCGTATGTACGTTCTGAAGAGTTTTCGCTGCCATTTCCAGTAGATGAAATAGTGATGTCGAGATTTTTACTGCAGTTATTGTTGCTGCTGTTTTTGTTGTCCAATCCTGAGTACTCCAGAGTGTTCATGTCTATGAAAATGATAATAGGCATTCCAATTGCAACAATTCCATCTCCAAGGATTGCTCTGTTCAACGAGTTAATCTTTCTATACAAAGGTAGTGTATGTTCCGAGGAGGTGTGGCTGCGATTTCTATAGCTGGTCCACGATATCGTAAATTCTCCATCGTTGACTCATTCGGTTTCCCTTTAGGTGCAAGTATACATTTCCAATTACCGAGCCAACAAAGAATCTGCTATGTAATAACTTGATTTGTTAGATATGATAGCCAAATGTCCCCAATATATTAATCTATAAATTAAAATGAAACATTGGGTAACGTATATAAAAAAAAACAATGTTTACGGATAAAGCATTGTTGATCACAGATCATTATAACAAAGTTGACCTGAGGTTAGACAACAACAATCTACAACAATAAATACAGTCTACCTGTTGAACCACAACGAAGCCTTTTTGATGTACGTAACCTTAGCTTTCTCATTTGCTTCTTTGATTGATGTATTCCGCCATTCATTTTCTCAAGAAAAGGATTCCTTGACCTACATAGACACATGTTAAAAAAAAAAAAAAAAAAAAAAGATATGGAGCAAAATTTAAGGTTTGCAATTCATTTTTGAGATAAATTATAAATGTTAGCCACTGCAAAACATCATGACACTGTGCCGGATTCATCTGGTATCTTGCAATTTGAATCAGCCTGCTGGCCCCTCGCCATGCAGACTGGAATATCATAGTTAACGGAAAAAGAAAAGTGGGAAAAGTGCCAACCCCAAAACACCTGGAATCAGGCATTCCAAGAAAAACCAGAAACTGTTCGAGGACCATCTGATCAACAGAGAAACAAACTGTAGAAAATCGACCATAATAGAAGCTTTCTTTCTTATGTATCTCAGAATGCGGAAAAAACCTAAATCCAAGTAATTCTAAATTTTCATGTATAAAGTATTCTGGAATATATAGCTTATTTCTGGCAAGCCACCGTAATAAAGTACATTCCTCATTTCATTTTACGAGATGGCTAGTATTCATCTTTACTAGCTAATAAGATATTTGCCGATTTCACTTGCCCCCACCGTTTACAGTATTACATTTATATAGTATAGATGAATTTAAAGTAAAGTTTATTTTCCATGAACACAATAGAACGCCAGTAGTCAGGTTCATCCTGCTGACGTACTCCTCTGGTTTTAGGTCTATCTATTGAATTACAGCAACCCGTTTACTTACCCAGAACTTAGTCGAAAAGATGTTTATGCGAATGCTTCTACGTTTTCTCCACTCTTACATTATTTCTACTTCATATAAAAACTAAAGTTATACGGTTTTAAAATTGTAAAAACGGAATATATAATGATCCGTATATATTAAACCATAGAAATTTAAGTCAAACATGTGCTTATACTTCTACACAGTCACTTAGCCAATTAGAAATAACAGCCAAAATTTTCTTCGGGTGCACCGTATCGATTTGAAAACAGAAAAGAAAATGCATATCGATGAATTTACAAAAGGAATTGGTGGTCATAATTGGATTACATCTAAATATATGTCTAAGGTTGGCCTAGGTCAAAAGAAGTAATCCCTCACAGAAATTCAAGAATACTGATAGCACCACTTTCACTCATCAAAAGAACTATAGAAAAACTACGAACTTTGTCCTTCCGTTTTCAAAATAGCTATAAAAAATGCGAACAAACATACATTTTATTGGATCGTACATTCAAGAAGGAATATAGCTGGACATAACACACGCACACATACGCACACACACACACACACACACACACACACACACACACACACACACACACACACACACACACACACACACACACACACACACACACACACACACACACACACACACACACACACACACACAGCTATTTACTTGCATTCATCGTTGGGTGACAATATGACAAAACATCCCATGTCTTATTTCTAAAACAAATTGGATTAATGCCACTGCTATTGGCAGCTTGTAGTGTAAACACTGATTGTTATAAGCAGGCAATATTATAGCGTTGTATAATGAACACGTTATGTTTTCTTTTTCTTCTTTTCTTCTTCGGAATTTGGTAGGTGTAAAGAAATACTCTTTTCTCGAATCTTTGGGCCAAACGAAGAAATATTACATACGACTCCTGCTGTGTTTGCTTCAACTGGCATCTGGTACGCATGGAGCGTAATATAAACTTTAAGCTATAAAAAAAAGGAATCACACTATTTATAAAGCTGCCAAGTTCTGACAATAGTAGCTGTATTTATTTTAAAGGAAATCTAATACGCGTTTATGCATGATGGCTTAGTTAAATAAACAAATTGAAGGAAGCAGAGGTCAATAAAAAGAGATCGAGATAGAAAGCATTATCTATCTATCTATCTATCTATCTATCTATCTATCTATCTATCTATCTATCTATCTATCTATCTATCTATCTATCTATCTGTCTGTCTGTCTATTGTTTTACTTGTTTCAATCATTAGACTGTGGCCATGCTGGGGCATCATCTTCAAGAATTTTAGTCGAACGAATCGACCCCCATCACACACGTACGCACCCACACACGCACGCACACACACACACAAACACACACACACACACACACACACACAAACACACACACACACATACACACACACACACGACAGTCTTTTTTTTTGCTTCCGTCTACCAAATCTACTCAGAAGGCTTTGGTCAACCCGATATTTGCCTATATTGCCACGCAGTGGGACTAGATCCAGAAGCGTGGTTGGGAAGAAAACTTCTTACCATACAGCTACACATCCACATATATATATGCATAAGAGAGAGTTTTTGCATATAAGCGCACCAGTTTGTATATCTTTACGAAGGGCTACTGAAAAGTTCCAGGCTTTAAAGGTATCGCGAAAGGCCTTGTTGAAAGCCCAATCTTCCGAGTTCTTTTAGAGGGTTAGGAAAAAACTGAAGTACCGCTGCAATAAGTGTGTGAATCTGAAAAAGGAATATATTGAATAAAAATCATAATTAACTGATCCTCCTGTATTTTCTTTTATCCAAAGCCAGAAACTTTTCATACCCCGTGGTATTGGTTGTTGTTGGCACTCCATCGCTTACGACGTCGAGGGTTTCAGTTGATCCGATCAACGGAACAGCCTGCTCGTGAAATTAACGTGCAAGTGGCTGAGCACTCCACAGACACGTGTACCCTTAATATAGTTCTCGAGGATATTCAGCGTGACACAGTGTGACAAGGCTGACCCTTTGAATTACAGGCACAACAGAAACAGGAAGAAAGAGTGAGAGAAAGTTGTGGTGAAAGAGTACAGTAGGGTTCACGACCATCCCCTGCCGGAGCCTCGTGGAGCTTTAGGTGTTTTCGCTCAATAAACGCTCACAACGCCCGGTCTGGGAATCGAAACCACGATCCTATGACCACGAGTCCGCTGCCCTAACCACTGGGCCATTGCGCCTCCACTATAGTAAACTCAACTCTTCATTAAATAGAGAGCAATAAAATGTGTGCTAGAAGAAATGCCGGGGTCTATATAGTTCTTTCTACTCTATGCACAAGTATCGAAATTTTGTGGGAAGAAGCGAATCAATTACATCGACGCCAGTGCTGGATTGTTACTTATTTTATCCATCTGGAAAGTACGAACGGCAAAGTCAAACTCGGCGGAATTTGAACTCTTAATGAAGAGCTGAAAGAAATGATGCTAAGCATTTTGCAAGAGACACAAAGAGCAATTATTTGTTTACATTGGTTTCTGGTTGTCTCAAGCTTTTAGGGATATGTGAACGGCAATAATAAAATGATTGATGAGAGCTGCAAAATCAAAGCTAAACAACATTCATTTTTATAATGATAAATTTATCTGTTGGTTTTCTTGGGAAAGAGGGAAAAACCCGTAAAATATTGTTAAATTTCTTCAAATTAATATAAATATTGAAGTTGTTTATAAACAGCAACGACTTCAGCGTTGTCATTCAATTATTAAAACTCATTACATTCGTAAATTTCTAGGATAATATAACTAATCATTTATAATTGGATTATGAATGAACGAAAAGCAAAAATCCTTATTCAGAGACAATAGCTGAATCCGTTGTATTCGATTAAAGGCATAATATTTTATATTATGTGTAATTCTGCGTGTAGTTAAGTTTTATTTCTCGTTTCCCTAAGGTTGATACATGAAAATACGGTATTCTTTTGCATAAGTCATGTTCTCTGAGATTATCGGTACGGTTATTATTTTAATCTTGTACTTGTTTCAGATATCGGAGTACGACCATGCTGGAGCACCGCCTCGATGGATTTAATCGGACAAATGGAACACACTACGGAATTTTAAACAGTCTATCCGGTTCACTTATTGAAGCACTACTTTACGAGGGTGTAAACACATCAACTTTGGTTGCGAAGCGACGTAGGGAAAACACAAAGGTACACGCACACACATGCATGCACACACACACACACACACACACACACACATACATGACGTGCTTTCGGTTTCTGTCTACCAAATTCACTCACAAACCATTGATCGAACCGTGGCTATAGTAGAAGTACTTGATCAAGGTACACTGCAATAGACTAAGCCGGAAGCTATGTAGTTGCAAAGCGAGACATACCCGAACCTATAATTAGTTAAAGAAATTCCTTCTAATGTCTTCTGCATTGTACCATCGCAACTGGTTCACTAATAACTAGCGAGCGAATTTAGTGAACAAAGACTTAGTGGAAGTTTGTCGCATCTATCTATCTATCTATCTATCTATCTATCTATCTATCTATCTATCATTTCTATCTATCATTTCTATCTATCTATCTATCTATCTATCTATCTATTTATCTATCTATCTATCTA
>NC_068984.1:68870598-68874215 GCF_001194135.2 Octopus bimaculoides
GCCTGCCTGCCTGCCTGCCTCTCTGTCTGTCTGCCTGCCTGTCTGGATGTCTGTCTGTCTATCTATCTATCTATCTATCTATCTATCTATCTATCTATCTATCTATCTATCTATGTGCGTATTTATGCGTATATGTGTATACGAGATGGTATCAAAAAGTTCCCGGACTAGTTCTGTAGCGCGCCAACAGATGGCAGCACACGGTTGCGTGCGCAGGGAGAGCTAGCAGTAACCTTCGTGAGGCAGTGTACTGAGTGACATCGCTGTGTTTACTTGGCAAATTATGAAATTTGTGTTTTTGTGATCACGTGTATGCTGTAGTGTGCGATTTTGTCATGGACAAGAAGTTAGAACAAAGATCTAACATGAAATTTTGCGTTAAACATGGGAAGTCTGCTACAGAGACATTGAGCATACATCGATAGCTTATGGCGATGAAGTAATAAGTCGTATGCAATGTTTCGAGGGGCACGAGCGCTTCAAAAGCAGAAGAACTTCGTTGAAAGACGAATAGATATCAGGAAGACCTGCCACGAGCGTCACCCATGGAAATGTGGTCTTATGCTTCAAGAATTCGTCCCTCCACCAAAGAAAATTCGTCTCCTGCGACGTTTTAAAGCGTTTGAGGCAGGACATTCGGCGAAAGAGACCGGAGCACTAAGAAATGGATTCTTTATGACGACAATGAACTCTGTCACCGAGCTCACTTCACTCGTAGTTTCTCACCAAAAACAACATGGGATAGCTTTCGCACCCAACTTACTTCTATTTCTTCCCGAAAATGAAAATGCAGCTCAAAGGTCACCTTTGTAACACCATTTTCGATATCCAGAGTGAATCGCAGAATGTCCTCAACTCACTTACGGAAATTGACCTCCAGGTTGGATTCCAAAAGTGACAGAAACGCTAAGACCGGTGTAGTGTTGCACAAGGTGACTATTTTGAAGGAGGTGAAGTTAAAAGTTAAGTAACTAAATTGTTTTTTATTAAGCATAACTAGTCCTGTATCTTTTTGATACCACCTCGTATGTGCGTCTTCTGATTTGTTTCTCGCTTATTAACGACGGCTTATTAACAGCGGAATTTCGTCTGCATTCACGTTCTGAGTTTAACCACCGCCGAGGTCGATATTGCTTTTCGGGGTTGATAAATTAAGTACCAGCTGAGCACTGAGGTCGCTGTAATCAACGTGTAATCAACAAATTTCAGGCTTTGGCACTTAGAATAGAAAGAAAAAGGTAATGTAGTGAGTTGAAAAACTCAGAATAATTGGGACTTTCATCTTAATCAGAAAATAAAAACTATATTCAATAGCGTTTAAAATCTAAACGTGACACGGGAAATTACTTATTCATTTGCTATTTTGAAAAATAACACGATGGATAGGAGTGGATATTGTCTACGAAGCCGAATGGTGAAAGCAAGAGATGTATGATTTTGATCGTATTGGATCTGAATAGGGTAACATTCAGAACTTGCTATTTAGCCTGACATCAGCTCTCATTGCCTAGAACTATTATAAAAAGTATTCTGAACATGACCGTTCGTTTTTGTTTTTTTTCTTTTTTTATAATTAATCCATCCTTGCTTTATTAAAACAACAAAATGTGATATTGAAGAGATTGGCCATTATTTCTAACAGGTTGAGTGACGACATAAATGATGTCCATCGTTAGCTTCTAATATATCCAGCCAATGATAGCTAGAGACATGGTAGAAGTTCTTTGCTAAATTTCCCCCAATATTCTCATTTTTTCTAAAAATGTAAAAAGCAAATGACAAAAATGATACTGCTGGACTCTTTTGCATCGCAAATCTAATATGGCTTAATTGATCTGAAACTAAAGGACGACAACTGATAATGTATTTGTAACAGTAGTTACAAAGCAGCATAGGGTATCTATGTTTTCTCGCGGTTACATAGGAATCTAAAACAATTAGCGTATGAAGGCGAGTCATATAAAGTGGCGAGTCATATAAAGGGGCCGCTCTCTGCTTTCTGTGGGCCATACCATTTCCCTTTGCGCAGGACGCCGGTCCGTCGCAGGATTGCTCATTTTTGTCAGCTAAGTGAATACGAACAATGGGAAATGAAGAGTTTTGCTCAAGAACACAAGGTCCAAATATCGAAACCACAATCTTACAACCATGAGTCCAACACCTTAACCACTAAGTCATGCGCCTCCACATACACACACTTGCACATATATACATACACACACGCTCACACACAGGAATATGTATATGTATGTGAACATATTGACGTACATTACATATATACATAGACCCATGCACACACCCATACTTATATACACATATACGTGCTGATATAGATATATGTATGTTCAATAAATAAGTGTGTGTGTCTTTGTGTTTTTGTCTGTGCGTGTATGTATGTATGTATGTATGTATGTATGCATGCATGTATGTATGTATGAATGTATGCATATATATCCTTCACATATGCACATTTGATCACACACCTATGCATACAAATCTAGTTAAAACTCAGAATTCAAATTGAATATCTTTATTTTACTAAAAGGTTATTAAATTGTATCTCTTTCAAAAACCATTCAATATTTTAACTTTCGTGTCCATAAATTACTTGAAAAATCTTTCCTCAACTTATTCACTGAAACTATATGATTTTATGCAACTTATTGTATAAAGTCATGTAAATGGTTGATTACATTTTGTCTTAAACCATTCTATCATGAATTAGCATGGTCTTGTTTTGTATTCTATAATCTCTATATTTCATTTAAGCATTGTTCCACGAGAATTTCTAAAACAATTAGTGACATGAAATCATATTGCTGTTAGCAAAATGTAGTTGCGTGTATTAATCTGAATTATAAACATGAAAATTATCATTACTATATTCATCATCGACATCATCATGATCATCATCATGATCATCATAATCATCATCATGATCATCATTATTATTATTATTATTATTATTATTATTATTATTATTATTATTATTATGTAGCCTTAATTAAATGCTACAAGGAAATTTCGTCTGACAATCTAAAGTTTCCGCAAATGCACAACTATTTAAACTATTTTATGTAGACGCAAAGTCTTAGATTTTAGGAAAGGTTACAGTATCTTATACCAATCCCTGCACTTGCTCGTACTTTATTTTATCGACCACGGCAAGATATAAAGGGAAACCATGCTGGCGGGATTTGAACGAAGATGTAAAAATCATGACTGAATTCCATAGGGCATTTTGACTAACTCTATAGTGATTCTGCAATTATATTTGCTTATCTATAATAATAATAATAATAATAATAATAATAATAATAATAATAATAATAATAATAAAATAGAGATAACTCGAATGTGGAATCTAAAACAGAAACAATTCCTATCATAGTAGGTGCCTTAGGTATAATAAAAAAATATTCAGACAAATACATAACAAAAACACCAGGACTTACAAATATATATAACATACAGAAAATTGCACTACTGGGTACTGCACACATTCTACGCAAAACACTTTCAATACAGTAAACATAAGAGCACCACAGCAAACCACAGCACATACCCAAGGCGCACAGAGCTGCGCTCGGTAGTGAAGTGAAAGCACGTTATAAAAA
>NC_068984.1:68875607-68878338 GCF_001194135.2 Octopus bimaculoides
AAATAAAACTACTGAACAATAATAATAATAATAATAATAATAATAATAATAATAATAATAATAATAATAATAATAATAATAATAATAAGAAGAAGAAGAAGAAGAAGAAGAAGAAGAAGAATGATGATGATGATGAAGATTTCTTTTATTGGTCACAAAGGCCCAAGATATGGAGGACAATATCAAAGGACATACAAAACATGTGCGCTTTACATTGCTCAAAGAGATACACTGCAACATTAAAGAATATAACAAAAGATATATAAATAAAAGTTAGAGAAATAGCCTCCCTAATTGTGAGGCAGTCCACTTAGGGTAATTCGAGGTAAACCTCACGCAAAAGTCCCGGATTACTCTGCTGTTCTCAAGGCATGGGAAGTGCTCTCCAGTGTCTTCCCACCACTTAAAAAACATACTTAGAGTAGATTCATACAGTTCCACCAGGTCTTACCACTCTCGTCTTGATAAGCACACTAGACGACAGCACCTCTCTCTCAATTCTCACCCTCTTCTTCAAATGATAAATAATAATAACAATAATGATTTCAAAGTTTTGCCACAAAGGAAGCTTTGGGGGAGGGCATTAAGACAATAAAGTAAATGACTGCTACTTATTTAATCGACCTCGAAAGGATGAAAGGCAAAGTCGACCTCGGCGGAATTTGAATTCACAGACGAAATACAGCTAAGCATGTCACCTGGTATGCTAACGATTCTGCCACCTAACCGCCTTCCAATTATAATCATAATAAGCCTTCACACAATAATAATAATCCTTTCATACAAGGTAGGAAATTCGGTTTCTGTGCCTATTCTCACCTATGGAAAAAAATACGAGTGCGAATCCAAGCAGTTGAAATAGGTTTTCTCCGAATAATCTCTAGAGCAAGAGT
Source organism: Octopus bimaculoides (assembly GCF_001194135.2). Lineage (NCBI taxonomy): Eukaryota > Metazoa > Mollusca > Cephalopoda > Octopoda > Octopodidae > Octopus > Octopus bimaculoides. The sequence goes on from NC_068984.1 coordinate 68,876,501, forward strand.
GGGGAAACCGCCGCCCGCGGGTGCAGTTGCACCCGCGAGCCCATTTTATTGCACCCTCAGGCTGGCATACTCGTATGTACAAAATATAGTTAGTTTTTCAATGATAAAATTTATACAATACTCGCATGCCTCTTAGCGATATAGGTCGCGTTTCCACTACGACTCAAAACGGTTAGACTCGAACAGAAAATCGTCCAGTAATTGCCATTTGAATGGAAATTTTGTTTGCACTATAAAACACATATTGTAACGTTTGTACCACCCCCTCGAGTCACAACTACACTCTAGCTGAAAAATATAGAATACCTCATAAATAATATTAACATTCTAAAGTCAATGGCGGCGTTAATGAAGATGTTACGTGTTAATTTAATGGGCTAAACTTGAGTTCAAATTCCACCGGGGTCGACTTTTCCTTTCGTCCTTTCAGGGTACATAAATTAAGTACCAGTGGCGTACTGGAGTCGATTTAATCGACTGACCCTTCCCCCAAAATTTCGGGCCTTGTGCTTAAAGTATAAACGATTGTATATCGAATTATACATACATATATACAAGATTTACACAGATATAAAAGTTAGAACTCATGATCCGACCGTGGACCATTTTTTGTAAATTTTTGCCTGCCACATTAAAAAGTTTCCCCACTCTAGAGTAACATCACTTGACAGGGAGCATAGCACGGAGTTGAAGTTTATTTAGATCGAGTCTTATATCTCCACACTGAGAGTTCATAGCCCCGGTACTACAGACATGCGATTAGAAAGTCGCAGGAAAGAATCGCAAGAGAGATTCTTCAAGCGGACACCAAGGGGTAGACCAAGAACGATATGACATCCAAGATGAATGATATCCATAGTCGCAGTTAGAAACGCTTGGTGATCCAGCTGGAGATTGTAATGACAGCTGCTTCTGACAGGACCCTATGAAGAATTTGCTTGAAGTCTCTACCTCACTAAGACCCCCATCATAAAAACAACCCTGGGTTGTGCGTTCGCCGGTCCGGTGAGGCGACTTTCCACCCAGACTTGTACATCGGAGTGGAATCTCTTAGGTGGCCATTTGTGACCGACGAATTCGAGTTTTCACACACACACACACACACACACACACACACACACACACACACACACACACACACACACACACACACACACGCACACACACATATATATGTGATGCATCCTTCCATGTGCATGTTGCTAAGCTGGCAATGAAATGGAGGCGGCTGACCGGATGGATTCTTAGAACTTTTAGAACAAGAGATCGGGAAACTATGATGGTCCCCTGGAGGACATTGGTCCTAAGCCACCTTGACTATTGCTCCCAGCTATGGTCACCAACCAGTGTCAAATTATTTGCAGAACTTGAGGCAATCCAACGAAGTTACGCGAAGAATATAGCCTCTATCCAGCATATAAGCTACTGGGAAAGACTCAAGAGATTAAAAATATTCCTTAGAGCGTAGGCGAGAAAGATATGCCATAATATACATCTGGAAAGTCCTGGAAGGACTTGTCCCAAACTTTGACATCGAGAGTTACACTAATACTAGAAGAGGGAGCCACTGCACACTGTCAAGGACTCCAAGATATAAGACAAGATACTGCAACAGCCTGTTCAATATCCTCCTGAAGAAGCTGAGAGATTTGCATGGGGTGGATATAGATGTTTTTCAAAACGAAACTGAACCTCTTACTGTCAAGTGTCACAGATGAACCAACTTTACAGCAGGAAGTGCAGATGACGGCAGCGGCATCCAATTCTCTCATGCACCAAATATCAACACACACACACACACACACACACACACACACACACACACACACACACACACA
>NC_068984.1:68878540-68878930 GCF_001194135.2 Octopus bimaculoides
TATATATATATATATATATATTTGTATGTATATGGTAAAGGATAAAGCCATGCTTCTGTCATGAATGATTATGGGATTGCACTTAGAAAGTTCCCCTAAGAAGCACAAGTCTGGGCATGATTGTTTATAGAAGACCACCAGTTGTCCATGCATACCAGCCTCCCCTCTGTACGGTATTATTCAAGGGAAAGGCAAAGGCCAATACAGCTTGGCACCAGTGATGTGGCAACTCATATCTACAGTTGAGTTAACTGGAGCAACGTCAAATAAGTGTCATACTCAAGAACGCAACACAGACTGGTCCAGGAATCGAACTCACTACCTCATGATTGTGAACCCGACGCTCTAACCACTGAGTCATGCACTATATATATATATATATATATATAT
>NC_068984.1:68880111-68884055 GCF_001194135.2 Octopus bimaculoides
ATATCTATATATATATATACACACATATACATATATACGTACATCAACACTTCCTAAAATTTTTAGTGAAAATGCAAACTTTTAATGGATATGCACACGCACACACATAGTACACATACACATATATACATGTACACATTCACCTATGTATATATGTATATGAATACTTGTATGTACATATCCGTACATATGCATTCATACATGTATGTGTGGTTCTCTGTGTGTGTGGTTCTGTGTGTTTGTGTATGCTGTTTTAAATATAGATCAACTTATTGAAAAGCCAATATTTGAAGTAGCAAGTGACTGTGAGAACTGATCAAAATGATGGCTTTCCAGTGTTTCCGATAAGTACAATATTCTCATACAGATTTGGAGTGAAGCTCAACATAAGACACACGATGTTGCTAAAGTGCAGACTTGTTAAAAATACATCAAAAACCCCTTCTAACCACAGATGACATAGAATTCGAAATATAGTAGCGACATGCAAACTTCCGATCACCCTTAGTAACTCTGTTCCTACCTTTAGCCAAACCGATGCGCTTTATGCCTACAGTCATCTTAGTTACTTGGAGTTTGTATAATATTCCCTTCTCTCAGGTACTCCTGACATACATAACCTTTTTCGTAGTACATATTGTGTCCACTGCCCAAACCTCACATTAGCTTCTGCATTTAGTTCTTCCCTTTAGTTTTCCAAGTAGAATACTAATCACGTCTACGCCAGCTTTCTGGAAGCCTGTGCTACAGGCATGGTCGTAATCCCTTCTTCCAGTGTATCCTATCAAAAAATAAAATGCAATTATAATGGACAAGTTGTGGCCTAATCTAGACCTGGTAGCCAACTATTCCTCAAAGCACATCCAAACATCTGTAAGAAAAATGTGTCTATTAGAAATTTTAATCCTACACAGATTTGTCTGATAAAGGAAAGGCAGCTTACGTTACGACGAGAATCCGTTTCATTTTATGCCAATTTAATCAGTGTGGTCTACGTTTAAATAATTGTAAGATTGTAAAGAGACGTGTACCCGGTCACTGAAACACGTCATCATACTGCTCTGTTATTACTTGAATACAAATTACAGCCCACTCGATGCATTTTCTTTTATTAGCTTCTGATTTTGGTCATCCACACCATGGTTAGTTTAAATATCGATAATTAAATCTAACTGAAAATCTGTTAGACACATGCGGACATAGAATATTGGATGTAAAAAAATAACCAAAATCGAAAAAAAAAAATGCAAAACATCGAAAAAATATAGATTATTTTTGTATTTAAAACATTTTGTTTTTCCCCCCAATCTTCCGAAATAATCTGAAAATATCTCTTTCCTTAATATATTCTGTATTCTTTAACCTAATCCCATTATTTTATTTCCTATTCCAACTCAAAACGCCGATAGCTAAATAATTATGTTTTTGATTTTATTATTCTCCGAATTCAATGACACTTAAAGTAATGCTATGAAAGAAGTTTGGAATATAATGGATAAAATATTATGGATGGAATTCGTCTTCTCAAAATTTTGTAATAAACTCCTGATAGTTAGTTTTTATTAGTATCATGTGATTCTTTCCCATTTTGGAATGGCAAAAGTTCAAGAGACATATTCATTGTGTTGACTTTTCTTCTCTGTGTGTCAGATCAGAAGTAATGGAATATGTTTAAATATACTACTTAAATTAAATACATCAGCCTGTCATGAAGGGAAATATAGGTTTATGTAAATGTCCCTTAAAAACGTAGTGGCATAAGTTCCATTTTGCCTATACATCTACACACAAAAAGATACATTGATTGCATTGCTTGTTCGCATTATTCTCAGGAGAAATCTGCTTGTACCATTTTTGCTGTGCCTTAGATAATAAAACTACTTTGCTAGCTTTTTGCGTTATCTTTTTAGTAGTTCTGCAGACACAAACTTGTTTGCTTGAGATGACTGATACTGCACACTTCGCAGTGATTTTTCTTATCCGTCACAAAAAAAAAAGAAAAAAAAAATTTATTTGATTAAGACATAATTTCGGATAAATGAAGGTCGTGAAAGAATAATTACTTGATAATATCACAATTATAGCCCCAGCACTCATGAAATTCCATTCCTTAATGATGAAGTAGAAAATATAAGATGTGTACTAGGAATATGTCACAGGTTTACTGAAAGGGCAGCTGCAATTAAATTCAGCTCTAAAACTCGGTTTATTCCATCAAACTTATTGGGATGAATGATAATGGGTACCTTATATTATTTGAAGTCCTTTACTTCTACCATTTTAATAGGGATATTAAAACGAATTTTAATACCACAACCACAACTACCAACAATGACGATAATAAACGTTTCTCTATTTGCCCTCCCTGCAAGAGTTTGAGGAATGAAGAAAATTGAGAAGAAATTTTAAGTAAGGATTTACAATGAATAAAGGTGTAGCGCGCGATCGATATGTAATATAAAGACATATGACGGGTAAAAGAATTATACAATGTATAAAAGGGCAAATTAAAAATCGGCCTCGGTGGAATTTGAACTCAGAACATAAAGACAGACGAAATGCTTTGCCCTGCGCGCTAACGATTCTGGCAGCTGGCTGCCTTATAACAAACCTCACATCAAGGATCCAAATTTTGGCACAAGGCCAGCAAGTTTGAAAGGAAAGTGAGTCGATTACATCGACCCCAGTGTTCAAATGGTAATTATTTTATCGACCCCAGAAGGATTAGAGGCAATTCAACCTCACCGTAAAGACGGACGACATGCTGCTAAGCATCTTGCCCAGGATGGTAACGATTCAGACAGCTTGCTAAATTTTAACCAACCTCTCATATTGAGATAGAAACGTTACATTTGATATCTCGCACGTAAGTCTAACCTTTTAATTCGTTGTTTATTGTTCATTTTGTTACAAAACGTTTGTGAAAACCACAGCTTCTGCATAGGTTTGGTTGGTTGGTTGTGTGTGTCCCTTTGGAAGCTTAAATCTGAAAATAAAATATTCATTTTGTATTGAAAAATAATTTTGGAAACAAACATGGTGACAACTGCCCTCCTAAGTGACATGGAGGAGAGAGTAAGGAGCAACTGTGATAGTGAGTCGAAAGATACTGTAGAACCCTTGGCCTTCCACACACAAATGGAAGGGAAGGCGAGACCCACCAACTTCAAAGTAAAGTGGACCACACTATCACTATGGCAACAAACAACAGTAGCAGCAACAGCAACAGCAACATCACAGCTTGGGAATTTTATTCCAATTATGAAGCTGATTTCCTCGCAATAAATGAGACAATACGAAAGACATCAATCAATAGAAGCAACAATAAGTCTACGAGCATGGCTTACACAACCACCGCTACAACAACAAGAGCAACAGTAGCCTTGACAACTTAAACGGTAACAATATTTCCACTGTGAATAACAACGACACAACAACAGTAACAACAAAATTACATTCGCAGCAACGGCTATACAGGATGGACATACTGCAGAAGGATATATGTCTGGCCCAAGCGACCAGACTAATAAGGCTGGAGAAAGCGAGGGTGGACGTTGCCATCACCCACGAGGTGTTGATCGAAACACAGAAAAAGAGAGTCATTCATAAATGTGTTTCTATAAACACAAACCGACCAGAGACGTCTAGTGAGGCAGATGTTTAAGGCATACTGAAAGAGATAATGCCCTTCTAAAATTGCTAACATCATATTCGGAAAATATATAGGGTAGCGAGTTTTTCATTCCCTTCGAAATTGCTCTAAAATGTGGTTTTTGGTCGTTTTGACTGCTTCTTCTAGCGTGTAAGGCTGCCTGTTAAAGGTCGTCTCTCTTGTGTTTAAATATACACTAATTTTATATGGAAAATAAGTTGTCTAATGACTTTTTATACATGCTAGGCCACTGGTAGTGAAATTTCTAAAAAAACTCGCTGCCCTATATATA
>NC_068984.1:68885023-68888367 GCF_001194135.2 Octopus bimaculoides
AGGGTTGCCTGGCCTTTCAACAACCTTAATTCTTAGCTTAAGTTTGTCTAGGGCCCTTCTAAAGCGGTACGCCAGTTCGCCTCTAGGGGTGGTGTCGACGAACATGACGCTTTGGTACTTGTGGCTATTGTACCATGAGCTTGCCTTCCCTATTTTCTTCTTAGTTCTTTCTATGGTGTTCCATGATTTGCTCCTATAGAGTGGGCAAATCCCATTCCTATCGTTGCGTTTGATTGTTTCAAACTTCTTCATAGCTCCTTTGTAAACCCTGATCCTTTCTTTATGGCTGTAACCCGTATATATATATATATATATATATACACACACACATACAAGAACACAAGCAACACGCATTCATATTCTTACACGTGTCTCTCTCTCAGTCTCTTTCTTTCTCTTTCTCCTTCGTTGCCTGTGTGCCTACTCTCACACACGCACGCGCACACACACACTCTCTCTCTATCTCCTACAGTACATGCTTTGAAATTGAGTCAAAAGATTTAACTTTAATGAAAACTGTACATGACCCGAACTTACGTATTATTGTCTCTCTTCACAGTAATCACTCAACCACGAAATTAAATTGGAATCGCTTTTCTTCCAGGTAAGATAGGACGCACTGTATCATATAATTTTTCGCTGAGAAGAATAAGAAGGATTCTATTATTAAAATTTTCTTTTCTTTATAGGTAGAAAAACGACCCCTTATAGGATCCTTTGGTAGAACTGGAGCAGGTTTAATTCTCACACAGGAAATCTGGTCCGAATGGATGGAACAGAAATAAGTTCGCTGAAGTAACCAAAATCTTTGTCTTAGTGTTAGATCACATATTGAAATAAATCTATCACCTATGAGTCAATCTTAGAATCAAAGTTATTATATGTATGTTTGCCTGCGTTTGTGTGTGTATGTGTATATATATATATAAAGCTGTTTATAGATCAGTTTTAACAACTTGATCATACATATAAGTATTAGATGTAGCTTAATTTGGGGGATTAAAGAAGAAAAACAGCATTCATCACAAGATATCGCTCTAAGCTAGCCAGACTTATAACTTTACCTAATGATTGAAGATGTTTTCTTCATAATAACTAGTTTCTCCGAATAAAATAAAAATACTTTTGTTTTCCAACTTCAATCTAAATATTATAAAAGTAATAAACTTTACAAGAAACAATGAGAATTAGAAAATTATTATTAATATTGCCACTATGCCCCTTAAGACTGTTCAAATTTTTTACAATTTCACTAAATCAAATTAAGTAGCTATTTTTTCTATTTTCTTTTACTTTACAGTAAAATGTATTTCAGATGAATTTCCATCAGATTTATTTCTCCCAGGAATATATCTAAACATTTCAAAGGAGATATTGAGATGAGTACATTCTCGTATTTTGGTGGATTACACCTGTAAATCTCCCATTTTTGCATGTATTACTAGCACAATGAATTTTCGTTTTTTTCTTGTGGTGATCTAGTAAATACTAGTACAGTTCATTTATATTAAGTCATATATGTTTTTGAAAACTTATATATAACTTTCATAAATATTTCTAAAACTTTTATAACTTTCATAAAAATTGAAGAGGTAAAATTATAGTCTACTTTTACTGTCGCTGTAGTAGAAAACATATTAGAATGAATATGTATGTATTCTGGTTAATGATATTTTCAAAGAGAAAATGAAACCTGGAGGATATATAATGGGAGTGAAATTTTAATTTGAAATGTTACCATGCTCGACTAAAAGAAGAGCAGTGAGTATGTTCTGAGACGTCTGTACTCACTGATTAGTTTAAGTCATCTGTGTTCGAAGCTAGTATCTTGCTAAGGTATATACTAAATATCTGTTCATCTGGGAACTATGAAATAAGTATTCGTTGTTATCATTACTGATGGTGTTGTTTAACCCCAGGTAAGCCTTGATTAAACCTACCTGTAATTAAATATATACATATACATGTATGTAAATGAGTACGTTAGTGAGTTTACATGTGCGTGCGTTTGTTTGTCTTTACATACAGACGTTTATGTGCGTAAACTTATATACAAACATATGTTTATATATATATATATATATATATATATATATATATGTACGTACGTATGTATGTATGTATGTATGTGTGTATGTATGTATATATTATAAACATTTGTCTTTTATGTAAGTTCATGCATATACACGCGTATATATAAACGCAAACAGACGCACGCACATGTACACTCACGAAAGCACTCCTTTGTGCAGTAATGCAAAGAATGTAACAATGCCCGTTAGTGCATTATCTCATTCATTATATAAATACGAGCAAAGGTACTTAATGCCTAGAGTAGCATATCAATTTAATCGAAGTTTTGTCTTCACTAGATCCATCATTGATTACGGTTTGTGTATGAATGCGCATGCGCGCTTGCATATCAAGTAAAACAAAAAGAAACAAAGGTTCCACACAACCAAAGTATACGAAGTATATAATTATGTTCTGAGGACGAAACAGGTGAGCATTTAACGTTTCGACTAGTGTTACTTCATCAGGAACACAAAATACATAAATAAAAAGAAAGGTAAGTGTAAAGCTGCTGCTGTTGCTGGTCCATAATCTTGCTTGAAGGGTTGGGGTCATCCCAGGTAAGTGATGCCAGAGGCATCACTATGTGTTGAACCGAACGAGTCTACTAATGCTCCCCAACGTTGACACTCCCGTGCTAGCCTTCAGCATCACCCAAAATGACATCCAGCATCTGGAGATTTTCTTTAATCACGTCGTGCTATCTGGTGCGGGGGCCTTCCTCGGGGTCTCTGTGTAAAGCAGTGTTGGCTATTTGAAAGACAAACTAAAGTGGATAGAGTGAGCATGTGCAGGTTGGTGTTTTACAAATAAAACAGTGTAATCAGACAGAGATAATCGAGATGTGTTAGTCTGATAAGTAAATGCGCGCACGAGAAAGAAGCTCCTCTATTTTTCCGTATAAGAAATTTTGTATGTGCACACAGAAGTATGGATGCTACTTTAGCGAGCACTCTACCGCAGTATCAGTAGCCTATGCTGTGAGATGAGCTCATCAGCCTACTGAAACTTCAGATGGTTTTGCGACAATTTATAATATGAATTTATTACCTGTGCTTACCTTTGTGGATTATGATTTTGATGAATATGACTTGTATGATTAAATGTAAGTCAGTAATAAATTCTTATTCAACTTTATTCAACTCGTTTTTATCATCATGCAATATAAAGTTCTTGAGTTAGAGGTAGATCGGACGATAAAGTGGTATAGAAAAGTATGTTTGCCTCTGTGTGTGTGTGTGTGTGTGTGCGTGTGTGTGTGTGTGTAGATA
>NC_068984.1:68888601-68889669 GCF_001194135.2 Octopus bimaculoides
TATATATATATATTTATATATATATATATATATATATATATATATATGTGTGCATGTATATCTGTATGTGTGTGCATGTATTGTACACATGTATTATATGCATGCACACATGCTCACGTTACGCAATGCACATATGCATATGTGTGTATATGCTTGCATGTATTGCAAACATGCATATAAGTATGTATATTCATACACAAATATCGTATTACAGCTCATCCACCAAATGAACTACATACTTGTTGAATTATTGTGTATGTGGCCTAGGACTTTCTCAAATAGTTGTACCTTTAGTGTAATCTTGAAGCATAATCTGCGTGCGATAAGACTTGCCTCTTGAATAAAATCTATTTGACGGGTTTCAAAGTTACCGTCTGTCCAATTTCACTCAACGCATTTGCTTGAACAACTGGGATTAACAGTTAAATAACCCTCAGGTATAACACACAGCTGTCTGGAGAAGGCAGAGTAAGTTGGACACTATTTCTCAAAATAAAACCACGAAAAGGAATTTTGTCAGTAATATCAGACAGTGGAGTCTCACCCTAGACTCCATAATTTCGAAGCGAAATCTTTGAACAGTAAGCCACAACCCACGCATACATTTAACATGTTGTCTCTTGAAGGACCTCTGTTCATCTGATGTCGCTAAACCTACTACCATATCTATGTAATTTCTTATCACCCATTGTTATTTATATCTGTTTCTCCCCCCCCCCACTAAAACAAAATTCTTATAATTACTAAAACAAATGAATTCTCTAACTAATGAACGAAAGTAAATGCCCAATGCTTGCTTACCCGTAGATCTCCCTTCTTACTTTGTACATATGTACATTCTTATTCGTTGCTATATAAACAACAATACACAAATACTAGAATCGGCAATGAAACACTCTACGTAGTTACTGGAACAGCTGTGAACAACAATCACATCATCTAGAAAATTTACAACGCTAGTGAAAAAGGAAGACATTGAATACGATTTCCAGTTGTTATTGGCACTCCGTTGCTTACGACGTCGAGGGTTCCAGTTGATCCGATCAACGGAACAGCCTGCTCGTGAAA
>NC_068984.1:68889679-68896130 GCF_001194135.2 Octopus bimaculoides
TGGGCCATTGCGCCTCCACGATTTCCAGTATGGCCAAAGGAAATTTGTGTTGATTCTCTGCAACCTAAGGTACTCTAATTGTAGCCATACAGTATTATATTAAGATATGATGTATCTAAAGCGTTTTTCGTCTTCTTGTTTTGAGACAATAAGTTAATTTGAAGAAGAAAATTGATTGCTATTTCGCAGCTGGTTGATGATCACACGGTGAATCATTATTAACACAGTTTTAGGAGAGTCTCTTTTAATGCAAAATTAATTATATTGTAGTTGTTGTTGTTTCTATTGTTGGTGTTGGTGGTGTTTCTGAACCCGATATCAACACGGCTTATGTGAACTTGCAACGAAATTATTTATGACATGATATTTTTGAGAAGTAATTAAGTCTACATTATATTTCTTGCTTCTTTAAAAAAAATTCGGTGGGATGTCATTTGTAGGAGTTGATTTACGTTATTAATATTTCAGTTCAAATGAAGGCGACGAGCAGGCAAAATCGCTAGCTCGCTGTGCAAAATGCTTAGCGGTATTTCATCTGTCCTTATGTTCTGAGTTCAAATTCATGTTTCAGAATCGATAAAATAAGTACCTGGGGTCGATGTAATCGACTTCGCCCCTCCACCAAAATGGCTAGCCTTGTACCAAAATTTGAAACCAATATTTCATTCAGACGTTTCACACATAATGTCTTCTTCCTAATGTTGCAAACAAAAAGATTTTGTTTACTTATCCAGCAAGTCTTAACTCATGTTCAGTTTAATACTGTCGCCTGAACCTTGTGTTTGTGTTGGAAAATTCAGCCTGTCACAAGCATTTGGCAAAAGTTTTCCGTTTGAGATGAACTTAATCCTTTCCTGCTATGAATCTTGGAGGCTCAAATAAATAAGGGGTCATTATCGTTCCATCTGCGTAACTAAATAATCGGCAGAAAAATTTACAGGATGAGTTAAAGCAAATCTGGAAGACACTAACTAGTGACATCGTTTTCAAGTTTAAACAATAATGAAATACTTTTACTGAAGCCCATACTCTCCCGTAATGTGGGAATGGTAATGTTTATAATACTTTTGGCACACGCCCAGAAGTCTGCATCGAGATTAAGGCGATAATATTGACCTCTGCACTAAACTGTTACTTATGTTATCGACACCGAGAATATGAAAGGCAAAGCCAAACTTGGCGGAATTTGAACTTAGAACGTAAACGCAGAAGAAATGCCGCTAAGCATTTTGTCTGGTGTACAAACGATTCTCCAAACTAACTTCTTTACTATTAATACTATTAATATTTTCGATCATAGGCACAAGGCCTGACATTTTGGCGGGAGAGGGCTAGTCGATAACATCGACCCAGTGCTTAGCTGGTACTTATTTTATCCACTCCGAAAGTTAAATGGCGCAGTCGATCTCGGTGCGATTTAAACTCAGAACGTAAAGAGTAGACACAAATACCACGCAGTAGTTTTACCGACTATGTGACTATTCTTTCTACTTGCCGCCTTTGTATCTAATTGTGACACTAGGATTGAAATTTAGTGGTGAGGTGGTTAGCTGATTATATTGACCCAGTGTTTAAATTTCTATGTTCAGTTTGTCGTTATTCTAAGCTTATTCTTTTCGCTTTTCTTCGTATTTTTATTTTTCCGAAAAGGTTCACAATTTCCTTCAACCCCTGTTACCTATTTCCTTTTCATCTTTGCAATAAGACGGCTTGGAATTACAAGTTGGATTCTTTGACAAATTTTCTGCTACAACTTCGCTTTCTTTATAGCTCACTTCGTCGTTCTCTGTTGGCGAAGATAGAGTCGCTTCACATAATACTTTGCGCCGACAATGTTTGTGACTGGTACTGATAATGCTATTAGTATCAGAGGTTGCATTTTCCATCCTCTCCATTAGCTACTTCGTTTCCTTTACTCTATTTGGATATAAAGCACGAAAGTGTTTATGCTACTGGATATGTAACATTTAGACTTTCTGCTGTTCGAATTGTGGGGTAGACCCTAAAGGAAGTACACACCGAAATTACACTACTGTCTATGTGATGAGGTAATATTTTGGGGTCTAAATTAACCTCCAACCAAACTCTCCAGCCGTTTACTGGGACAATCAATATCTAGCCATAGAATTTAGAAAAGCCAATAACTTGCTATATGTATATCCCACAGAACATGTTCCTAACCCTGACCATCGTATTACGGAGTCCTTTTAATTGTTACATGCGCCTGTGGGTCACTGAATAGCATATAATAGCTATTTCGCTTCTTTGACTGTCTTTAGAACGAGGTCTATGAATCCCTATGTCTGGTTGTGTCCACCGTCGCAGACTTTCAGACACACATCAGTTAGAACCTTCTCAAAATACTCTCCCTTTTCTCTCATTTACGAATTCCTGAAGTGAAATAGCTCAGTGTTTGGTGACGTAAGTAGGCAAATATTTTACGTTTACGATTGGAAAGAAAAGTACAAGATCTAGAAGTCACTGACGAATTCGATAAAATATGAATTTGTTGTTCAAGATTCATCCTTATTATTGTCTTCATGTTACTTTAATTGTTGTTGTTGCCACTCTTGATATCAATTTCAAATTTCAGCACAAGACAGCAAATTAGGGAGAGGGGAAAATCGATCCCTGTACTCAACATCGACACCAGTGATCAACTGGTACTTATCTTATCGATGCTGAAAGCTAAAGTGAACATGAGCAAAATTTGAACTCAGAACGTAAAATAAGACGAAATGCCGTTAAGCATTTTGCGCAGTGTGGCGTGCTAACGATTCTGCCAGCTCGCCATCTGTAAGTAGACTTGAGTAATGTGAAATGAAATGCTTACGCTCAAGTATACGACGTACAATTGGTATGGGAATCGAAACCACGATCATGAGATCGTAAGTGCAACACACCTAACCACTAAGCCACGCCCCTTCACATTGTCACTCTTAATATTGATATGGTTATTACTGTTGTTATTGTCGCCGGCTGTTTGTTCAGACGCAAATGCTTGTATATTAGTTCTAAAGTGACAATCTTCATGCTATAACTGCTCATGTTATTGTTAGTTTCTTTATCTGATTCTCTTGCTTTTATCGTTCAAAGCATCTTTGTTTTGCCAAAGTTATTTGCTTGGAGTGTGGCGGTGGTGGTGGTGGTGGTGGTGTTGGAGCTCAATGGGCATACTACCATTATACTGGGAGACTCCTCTACTTCTCACCACAGAAAACAAGACACCATGTTAACAATAAACAGAGAAATACAGAAGACAGTAGGCCAAATAATCAAATTTACTATAAACAGTTTTGCTACACCCATCAAACAGGGAAAAAATAAAACAGTCAAAATTCTCTCACCTCGTCTTTTTGTATATTCATAACGATGGGAAGATATAAAAAATTCCATTAGCGTGTCAAATCAGGTTGTAGTTATATGAGAAAACACGTTGACACCTAACAAACTACTGCTGCTACAACAACTACTACTACTGCTGCTGCTGCTGCTAATAACAACAACAACAATAATAATAGTAATAACAACAACAAAAACAACAACAACAACAAAAACAACAACAACAACAATAATAATAATAATAATAATCTTAAATTTTGATACAAGACCAGCAATTTCAGGGTCGCGAGTAAGTCGATTACATTGACTCCAGTGTCCAACTGGTACTTATTTAAACAACCCCGAAAGGATGAAAAGCAAAGTCGACTGTGGCAGAATTTGAATTCAGAACATAGCGACGGGCGAAATACCACTAAACCTTTCGTCCAGAACGCTAACGACTCTGCCAGCTCACCGCCTTACTACTGCTAATAATAATGGTTTCAAATTTTGGTACAAAGCCAGCAGTCTTTAATAGAAGGGTGAAATCGATTACATCGTGTCCAGTACATACTGGTATTTATTTCATTGACTCGAAAGGAGGAAAAACAAAGTCGATCTCAGCGGAAAATGAACACCGGACGCAAAAACAGACGAAATGACGCAAAGCGTTTACTTCGGCGTGCGAACAATTCGGCCAGTTCACCATATTAATTATTGATTTCAAATTTTGGCACAACTGGAGCAATTTCGAGGGAGGAATCAAGTAAATTACCTCTACCCAAGTCGATAAAATAAGGCACCTTTATAATACAGGCAGCGATTCTCATGGCTTCTCATTTTAACTGATTGGAAGTGTTATCATGTACATTGATTTTTTCTTGGTGTAAAAGATGGGCTACAACAAATATTCTGCTCTATACCACAGATTTACTTGTCAGTTGTTTGACCTTAACCAATTTCGATTATCTCCCCTATACCGGAAGAAATCCCTAATTACATCCCCCTATCTAGAACTCTTCTTTCTCAGACTGGAACGAACACGACACAATGAAGTAGAGATATTTGAAAAGACAACACGAAACCGGTTATTTCTCAAAATACAATGTTTATATACCAAAAAGATTTTCTAACATTTTTCTAACATTTTTCTAACATTTTTCTGACATAATTTAAATATATACTTTAACCATGTAACACAAGCCTTCTGTAGTTTTTTCACTCTTATTATCCTATATATATATATATATATATATATATATATATATATATATATAATTAGAAGACGACGCATACCTCAATGGTTCGTGCGTCGGGCTCACAGCCATGATGTAGTGAGTTCGATTCCGAACCGAGCTGCGTGTTGTGTCCTTGAGCAAGACATTTTATTTCACGTTGCTCCAGTTCACTCAGTTGTAGGAATGAGTTGCGACATGAATAGTGTCAATTTGTATCAGCCTTTGCGTTTCCATAGGATAATACCGGAGGCATAGAGAGGGGAGACTAATATGCATGGGCGACTACTGATCTTCCAGAAACAATCTTGCCCGGACTTGTGCCTCGGAAGGAAGCTTTCTAGGTGCAATCCCGTAGTCATTCATGTCCCAAGAGGAACTTTACCCTTTACCTCATATATACGGAGTGCGATGGGTAAATTGTCATCATGTTATATTTATAATTTCGCGAATGCGCATTGTTCCTTTTTTATTTTGTCGACTACAGAGTATAGCAGGGGCAGTAATTCACTCTGCCAGAAATCTGGAAATGACACGGTACACTGCTTGGCATTTGCACCGGAAACTCTACTACGAACAGATGGTGAACACAGAAAACAACCTTTGGCGTGCCGCGTTCGCAAAACATGTACCGAGAGTGGAGTGATAAAAATCAAATATCTAGTCAAAATCATGGTGTTTGGAGTGACCACTAGTCATGGCGACGTTATGCCTCCATTCATTTTCACACGTGGTCTCAGACTCTACACAGACACCTCCATCAACTGCCTGGAAGCAGTAGTATTGCCCTGAGTGAAGAAGGTGGCTGCTCGAAGAGTTTATGTCTGGCAACAGGATTCTGCACGATGCTACACCAGCAAGAGAACTCAGTCATGGCCGTCAGACAATTTCTGCGACTATATCAACCCTAACATGTAACTCCCTTGATTATTATGGGGGGTGGGGCACAGACTGTAACCCACTTGATTATTATGTGTGGGGCACAGTTGAGCGAGAGACCTACAAAACTTCATGTAACACCAAAGATGAACTAAAGGCAAGGATTATGGTAGCATTTACCAACTTAAACAAGCAGAAAATCCTGGTGTTGCAGAAGATTCCGAAGTCATGATGGAAGCCAATGGCCATGTGTGTGTGTGTGTGTGTGTGTGTGTGTGTGTGTGTGTGTTTGTGTACTTGAATATATATTTGTATATATATGTACACATTTATCCTTGCATATAGTAAGTCTAAAACTGAGAGTGATATTTCTTTTATTCCTGCACTACGATCATTTCAACAATACGTGGTTCTGACACATCATAAGTAGAGACGATTATGTAATATACTTTTAAAACAAGGCCAGCAGATTCGAGGGGGACGAAAGTCAATCATACCGACCCCAGTGCACAACGGGTACTTATTTTATCGGACCTGAAAGTATTAAAAGCAATGTCTACTTCGAAGAAATTTGTACCCAGAACTATCAAAGACCTATGAAATGCCGCTAAGCTCTTTGACCGGCGGGCTAACGGTTCTTTTCTACTCTAGGCACAAGGCTCGAAATGTTGGGGGAGGAGGCCAGTCGATTAGATCGACGCCGGTACGCAACTGGTACTTAATTTATCAACCCTTAAAAGATGAAAGGCAAAGTTGACCACGTCGGAATTTGAACTCGGAACATAAAGACAGACGAAATACCACTAAGTATTTCACCCGGCGTGGTAACGATTCTGCCAGCTCACCGCCTTAGATTATTATGTAATATTGCACTATACATATCACATTCGATCCATGCCATCTTCTCTGACAAAAGTAAAATGAAGCAATAAAGCTGTCCCATACACTCCTGAAATTACTGTATTATAGTCCCCGAAAAATAAATTCTCACAGAAATTTTATTTTGTATCAAATAG
>NC_068984.1:68897406-68899402 GCF_001194135.2 Octopus bimaculoides
CGTTACGTTCTGAGTTCAAATTCCGCCGAGGTAGACTTTGCCTTTCATCTTTGGAGGTCGATAAATTAAGTACCAGTTACGCACTGGGGTCGATGGAATCGACTTAATCCCTTTGTCTATCCTTGTTTGTCCCCTCTATGTTTAGTCCCAATGTTGGAAATAAAGAAATAAATATATATATATATTACGCATATATATTTATACATACATGCACAGACACATACACACACATAAACACACACATATATAGGCACACACTTATATAATCCTATATTACTGAGGAATTGGCCATTAATAGACCAGATCATAAATATGCGAGAAAAATTGTTTAATGCATAATAACATGTAGCATTATTATAAATAATAACTGAATGAAATACTTGTGCATATGTTTGTGTGTGTGTGTGTGTGTGTGTATGTGTGTGTAAGCACGTGAGTAAATGTGTGTGCGTGCGCGCATTAATGTGCGTATGTGTACTGTTCAATTGTTATAATGTCTTTATCTTGATGTAGTTGTCTCTGTTTCATCATATCATCTGATATCAATTTACGAATAAGTCAGAAAACTCTTAGTATATGTCACAGAAATTAAATGAATCTATTCAATTTTCTCCTAAGAAATTTAGAAGACTTAAAATAGATTATTTTATTTATTTACATTTTTTTTTTGTACACTTTTTAAACTGAAAAATAATGCGAAAAGTTCATCATATGCAGGAAGTGTTAAACAAAGATTTCAATGAATGTTGCCAAGTTCGATATAAATATATTCAAGGCTATTCCGGTGCAATATTTCATTTTATTAATAGTAAGTAATATGACACAACTCCGTGAATATAATATATAAAGAGTGATAAAAATATAAAGAGTGATGAAAAAAAAAAATACTGTAAAAAATGAACTCCAGGAAAGAGAAAATACTGCCAAAATCTAAATTGATATGTGATCAAATACAATAAACGAATCACTTATGTGGTGGTAGAGCATACAATGTGAAAACAATGATGAAACTAACAAGCAAAAAGTGAAAGAAGTATGAAAAATGAAGAATTAATTATTTGCACCAGCCAAAAGGATTTCAAAGGTGATTGATTGCGTATACAACAGCAGCAGCAGCTTCAGCGGCAACATCAACAAACAGAAAGAAGGCTCTACGTCGTCAAGGATTTGCTAGAAATAGCAGTGAAATCGTTGTCAAGTCACACACATTTTTCATTGTTAGTATGTGAATTGGCAGAATTCTTAGAGCATCGGGTAGAATAGCTTACAGTTATTCACTACTCTACGTTATGATTCAAATCTCACCAAGGACATGTTCACATTTTTAGTCTCCAGAAGCGATAAAATGAACAAATACAATAATGAAGAATTTAGACTGAATTAACTAATTAAAACCTTCATCTATGTGTCTAGCACTGCTCCCATGTTTGGAGCACTTATTTAATCTTCTTACTAGAGGATTACTAGAATAATATGAGCAATAGTTAGATTGTCTTGCGTTATTCCATCTATTTTTTTGCATTATAAACACAATTTGTGCCGAGGTCTTCTTTGGCATCTGTCATTCTACTGTCGATAAAATAAAGTACACGTGAAATACTGGGGTCAATGTAATCGACTATTACCTCAGCCAAATTTGAGATCGTCTATCTATGTTCGAAGTTATTATTTAGTCGTCTTCTTCCCAGGTGGGAAATAAGGTGTCGACGATGTAATTTTATTGAAACCTGTCCTGTACCTTGCTCTTACTGAGAAGATATACAATTTAAGTTGTTCCCACTGATGATACCGTTGAATAAATTGTTATCTAAGGCGATAGGGTGTGTGATCTGAGAGACATTTGGCTATCATTTCTAGCATTTCGAGCAATCATATAGAGCACATTACGCTGAGATAATCGTTGAGATACCTATCCAGAAGAACAAAATGAAAAAAGTAGCAGCAGCAGTGGTAGTAGTAGTAGTAGTAGTAGTAGTAGTAGTAGTAGTAGTAGTAG
>NC_068984.1:68899412-68900649 GCF_001194135.2 Octopus bimaculoides
GTAGTAGTAGTAGTAGTAGTAGTAGTAGTAGTAGTAGTAGTAGTAGTAGTAGTAGTAGTAGATGCTGTTATTGTTGTTTAACTCCAGCTCAGCCCCAGTGAGCAAGTAGCCTTTGATCTTGGTCGTGCAAAACTGATAACAGGCCTAGGCCAGTTGAAATGTGAACACAATTTTAATCGAAAATACACTCATGTTAGTTGTGAAATGTAGTTCACATTTCAGATGTTAACTGGCTCTGGAAAGACGTAAAATATTGGCCCCACTTTAAACAACTCATCACCTATTCTAAAAAGTCAGTGATAAATGGATATAATATTTGTATGACTTACATGTTCATATAAGTTTATGTGGCTTACATGAGCTATTTACAAAGTAACTGAACAGAATAAAAAAGAATTTGAGCGTTCGCTAAGAAAGATAATTCCTTTGCATTTCATGGCAGTTGAGTGAAAAGCCTTTCGTCGCTTGCAACTGGGATGGCGTGAGTTGTACCAACAAACCCACTTAGATTCTTCTCTATTCTGTTATGAACTGCATAAAATTGGGTCCATGACTTTACATATGTGACTATCTCATCTTGTTTTCAGAAATACTGTAGCTAACACTAGATAATCAGGGTGTACTTCGCATATTTTAAAGGCATTAATGTATGGATTGAGGGGCATTCGACTGTTAATACTAACAAATCGAGCGACCAAATAGAATTCCCGGTTTTCCTTCCTTCAATACTTTAGGACTAGTCGCTTAAATCAAAGGATGAGAAAGAAAATCAAAATAAACTTTATATAGAAAAGAGAAAAAAACTACTCACTTTCCATGAATGCATATAATTCTCCCACAGTCACCATCCCATTCACGCAAAAAGCAGAAAGGAAAAAACACCAAAAAACTCATCATACTCAATGATTGAACATGCTACCTTTGTCGTACAAAATCAATATATTTCAATGATAGCTGTCAGAGGAAACCTACTGAGACAAACATTTACGTCCATTGTGTCGAGTGATAAACTACTTGCAGAAACAGACAATACATTACTACATGCACAATGTTTTTTTTTTGTAAATCATTTATATATTATTTGTTATATAATAGTTGCTGTTTAAAAATCAAACAAGCAGCCTATGAGCTTGTGCTCTACCTGTTTACCTACATACCGAAAGCATATTTCATCTAATGTCTATATGTACATATCTATTCAGGTGGATGTGAGTGTGTGTGTGTGTGTGTATGTATA
>NC_068984.1:68901188-68910058 GCF_001194135.2 Octopus bimaculoides
ATGCACATACACACAAGTACATATGCATAATATATATGAATATGTATCTGTGTGTACGAATGTGTGGGTATTTATATATACATATATATATACACACATGCATACATATATTGATTTGTAAATGTACATATATTTTACACATCTAGATATATATTTACATGCATAAGCATATACATTAGTTTCTCAGCTTTTGTGTGCGTTTTTTATGTGTGCTTGAGTGAGTGTTTACAAAGTGTACGATATTACTAAAAGAGAATACAGGCGTTGATTAAAAACGTCTACAGTAAAAAAGAAAGTTTGAATGATATGAATATAAACAATAAATAAAAATAAGTATAAGGGAAGATGGAATGAAACCAACATCGAATTAATAGTCTATTATACTGAGGTAGAAATCTTGAATGAAACAAACAAAAACAGGCCAACAAGCCAATTCTTGAATGCTACCGTATAGACTTAATTCTATAATCCGTACATTTACTACAAGGTTAAAAGTTAAAACTGTAAATGGAAAAAATATTGATCTATTTTACTAGTGAATTATTGTGACTAACATTTATTACTTCTAAAAAAATTATTGTTATTTTTATTATTTATAAAATATAAACTTAAAAATCTTAATTCCATACCAATTTTTTGTCTTTGTTGTTTTCGAAATATACAGATTTCAATATAAATTCATTTTCTTAATGCATAGAAATATTTCACACATTTGTAATTCCAGCGAATCAAATGAACATTTTACTAATTATGAGATAGTTAAGCTGTTTGAAAATAACTTTTTACGTTCTGTGTTCAAATCCTACCAGAGTCGTCTTTGCTTTTGATCCTTTCGCGTTTGAAGTACTAGTGTTGATGCAATATTTTTATACACCAAGTCCTCAAAATTGTTGACCTTTTGCCAAACTTAAAGGAAATAGCTATTATTATTATTATTATTATTATTATTATTATTATTATTATTATTATTATTATTATTATTATTATTATTATACACAACAACATTGACTGTTGGAAAATAAAAATTCCTGACATCTGGCTGCAACAAGTAACCTTAGATGTCAAGAACCCTCTTAAGTATTCTATCTGTCCCTCATAACAGTTTTTTTATTAGGCACGGCCAGAATAAACAGGAAAATATTAGATAGTTGAAAAGAAGTTAGAGCATGGAACCATAGGCTGCAAGCAGTAAGCCCACCGCGTATGCAAGACTCCAGGAGTCCCAATAAGACCTAAGATAAAAAGAAATGATGATGATGATGATGATAATGATGACAAACAAGGGTGTATTGAGAGCAGAAAAAAAGGGAAAATAAAGGAAGATGTGCAAAAATGGACATGAAGAAGAATTACGTGCCTCATTCAAGTGTAGTATTAAAGTTCTTACTTTCTTTGTAGTAGTCTTTCCCTCCACAAAATAAAACTTACATTCAGTTCTATGTAGCCACAACAGAAATTGCTGGGAAAAATAGGTGGGGTTGGCTGATGAAAGGAACCCTAAAAAAAGACACCGAAAGCACTATACTGGCTGCGCATGGCCGACCTTTGGGCACGAACTGGCGGGTCAACCTTGAGAATGAACAAGTGTTTCCGCTGTGTCACATAAATAATAGAGTGGATGAAACCATTGCCCATATCACGAATGAATGCTCTAGACTTGCCCAAAACCACTACAAGCTGTGGCGACACAACCAGATAGCAAAAGTACTACACTGGAAATTTTGCGAAAAGTGGGGTGCAGAGATCGACAAGACGTGGTATGAGCACAGACCGAAGAGAATGGCAGAGTTGGAGACTAGCAAAATCCTCTAGAATTTCCCAATCTAAACAGATCAGGCACTAGAGTATAACAGACCGGACCTAGTGGTGGTGGGCTAGGTGCACCATATATGCTATATAGTTGCATACCCCTTTGACCCACGAATAATCAAGAAGGAACATGAAAATATAGATATATACAACTCTCTTTAAGTACGAATTAGTCCGATTATGGAAAATGAAGAAGGTGAAAATAGTGCCAATTATTGTTGGGTCCTTGGGAACAGTATCAGAAGGCATCCAGAGAAATGTAAATGAAATTGAAATAAAGTGTCCAATAGAACTGTTAGAAAAAGTTTGCCTCCTTGGCACGGTCAGAATAATCAGGAAAATATTAGATATCATGGTACCGTAGGCTGCAAGTAGTAAGCCCGCTACGCATGCAAGACTTCAGGAGCTCCAACAAAACCTGTGATAAAGAGATAATGATAATAATAATAATAATGATAATAATGATGATGATGATGGTGATGATGATGATGATGATGATGATGATGATGATGATGATGATGATGATGATAATAATTTTTACTGTTTGTACAAGGTATTTAGATAACGACAAGGGTGAACATAGTCGTAGTCCAAATATTGCTACAATGATTAGAAGATAAGCTCAAAATGGCAATAGGACTGTAAAGCCTACCAAACATGGGTACCAGAAAAGAATGCATAAAATATGGACTGAGAAAAACATGAGAAAAGACTTTTCTCACAAAGAAAATACATTTAGACCAAAAAAGATTAATCGTGAAAAGGCAGTGGCTATCCCAACAGGAATTAGAGGAAATCTCTACAGTAGAGAAAAAGTGTGATCGTGACTACGCTGAACACGAACAACAAAAAGCAGAACAAAAATAGAGATTAGTAGAGGGGTGCATAAATCACCACAAAAGAAACAGATGCCCGGATGAAGGTAAGTTTTACTTTGTGGAGGGAAAGATTACTAAGAAAGTAAGAAATTTACTGCTACACTTGAATGAGGCACGAAATAGCAAAGGAAAGAGACTACCAGCTATAAAGTAGTGAATAAGATGGACGAACTCTAAGAAAATCTACATGGAAAAAATAACAGATCTAAACGGCCATGAAGTACTGCTCAGCTTCTGTCACTGTGAAAACTCTTGGAGTTAAAAGTCAAAGAGAAACAAAGAGCATGTACACATGGTGGGAACGAATGTCTGAGAGCCAAATTGAACGGGTCAAGTGAAATCTTGGTCAGATAAATGTAATCTTAGAAAAGAAGGGGTGAAGGAAAGTTACAGAAACAAATTGCAAAGGAAATACAACATAAAATGCAAAGGACTGCAAGTTGTTAAGGAAGAACTACAACAAAAATCAAAGCAGTGTCGAGTAAAGAAAAAAAGATACCAAGAGAGAACAAATCAGTATCGTCAGAATAGACTTTTCAAGAACAGCGAAAGAAAATTCTTTAAACAATTGAACAATAAAGAAGAGCGTCGGAGAAATGATACGCCAGACGCTGAAGGAGTACAAATATCTGGAAAAGTAAAATATCTGGGGAAAAATATCTGAAGAAAGTAAGTACCACGTAACATACAAGCAGATTATGAGAATTTAAAAGAGAAATAGAAAATGGAGTGACCAAGAAAATATAACAATCGCACATCAGAAAGTAAAGGAAATAATCAGGAAAATACCGAAACAGAAGAAAATTGTGATTGACAAGAATTGGGATGGAAAATGAGAAGTGGAAGCAGATCTTGTAGGGTGTGAACGCCTCTTTCAAATAACAACGAGGAAGAAGCTGGATATGACAATATGGAGTGAGGAATGTAAGATATCACAGTTTGTTGAAGACAGTGTGAATATAGCCCAGATTAGGAAAGACCAGCATAATGAGATGTTACTGGAAGACCGTGTAGTTGCAGCACACTTTCCTGTACAAGTTGGATGCAAGGCTTTTACTGGGATCAGACTGAGACAGTAGCAGCTATCAATTAGATGCCTAACATCGGCATGGAAAAACCGTCTTGAGGGAGATCCAAGTGACAGTTGAGAGGGCCAGTCATTGGATATGGCTGAAAAGAAATGATGAAAACTGATTGGAGAGGGGATTATCTCGAAATGAACTTGAGATTGAATACTAGTCCGTCGAAAAAGCAGGTGAGGGCCTCAGGTCAATGCGCTGTAAATCCATCGACGAAAGGCTCCGAAATGATGCACATTCTCTCCTGATGACCTCTGAAACCTGGCATCCGGCATGCGGAGTTTTTCACCGACTTACCTTGCACCAGCAAGCTGTTTCCAAGTCCCTTATGATTTCGTGTATATTTTTTAGATTTTGTTCCTGAGTTAAACTTGCTTAAGGCATAACACCTGAATAGATATCGTGACAATGTGGGTATTATTATATTGTCCAGTACAAGTACTTATTTTGCACTTTCACAGCACATCTGAATTTTGCCCTTTTTGTACTGAATACGAACAGTTGTATTTTGCTTTTCTGTTTAACTATACATTGCATTGAATGTATTCTTCTGTGTGCAGTCCCTTGTCATGTTATTTATGTATGTTGTGTATGTATATATAAGCCCCGAGCTTTTGGTTATGCATTGTCCAAATCATTTTTATGTATTCTAAGCAATCTGTAATTATGGGGTTTGTTTCTGTTTCAGTCCTTACATTTTGGCTATGCTTATTTCCAAATATTCATGTTTCGATAGCTTCTCTGTTTTCTTTTGAGATTTATTGTCGTTTGTAGGCATTGCTAAATCAATTACGAAGCATTTCTCTTTTCTGCTTGTATTTGACAAGATTATCTGGACAAATAATAACATACCGATTTACATTAATCTCCCAGTTTCTATGAATTAACATTTTTCAGAATGTGGTCACATTGTCATTTTCTGAAACCTTTTGTACTGTGTATTCGTATCATCCTTTTTCCTGCTATTTCATAATGCTGGTATAATGTTCAGTGTATGAAAACTCAGCTTTGTTATGCGTGCACATAGAGGGTGGGTCAAAAACCATTTTCCTTTTAAAACTTAAGTAATATTTTAACAAAAATGTAATGAAATCTTTCCTGTTGATATAATTATTTTGAAACCTGGTACTTCAGGAACTTAAGAAATTAACGAATAAGAGACACATTGGGTTCAAATTATGGTACAAGGCCAGCAATTTGGGGCTGTGGGTAAATCGATTTCATCGCTTCCAGTTTTGAACTGCTACTTATTTTATCGACCTCTAAATATTGAAAGGCAAAGTCGACCTAAGTGGAATTTGAACTCAGAACGTAAAGACGGACGAAATGCTGCTAAGCATTTTGCCTGGCCTGCTAACCATTCTACCAGCCCGTCGCACGAATATCACCTCAGATATTGTGAGATATCATGAAACATAACCTAGAAACATTTTAACTTTGCGAAGCTTAGACTGGTAGACATTCACGAGATGTTATGTTTCAAAATTACTTCAAAATAATTTCCGAGATCCAAAATAAGTATATCTAAAGAGGAAAAATATCTTTATCTATTATTAAAAAGTTATTTAAATTTCAATATGAAAAGTTGCTTTTGTACCGCACACTGCATATTCGATGTTGTGTGGGACTATGCAGCCTTAAACAAACAGCGTTCACATATTATGCCGTTATTTTGTGTATTCTGATTCATTACATCTATCTAGTAAGCTTTGGTGTCAAGGCTTTGATCTTACGTATTCGGTCTCAGTTTTGAAGCTAGTACAGAGATTTCTTTATAATCTGTTTCTTCTTTGCTTTGTCTTGTTAGGTATTAACCATTCATGAAACTTTTCTCGTCAAAATATTATTATGAAAATCATGTAATCCATTTTCAAGTTCATTTCTGTTTTTGTTTTATTTAAAATTTTATCATTGTTTATCTCCTATCCACTTCATAAGTGTAATCACACAATCTAATATTTGCTGGCATCCTCAAAGAGAAAATATTTATTCATATCTTTTATATTTTGTAAATTTTTTTATTAGTTTCCATTTTATTTTTAGCAGAAAATACTATCGTCTCCACATTAAAGTTTTTATAATTTTCTCGTTGCCAAACATTGCTATCACCTTTTACTTGTTATAAATATAATTGTTCCGAGTCAGATTTATGTTGTGTAGTCAAAATACAATTTTATTGTTATTATTATTATTATTATTATTATTATTATTATTATTATTATTATTATTATTATTATTATTATTGTTGTTGGTGTTGTTGTTGTTGTTGTTGTTGTTGTTGTTGTTGTTGTTGTTGTTGTTGTTTTATTTCCTGCCTAGCCTTTTTAATTAGTTTAGCCTTCTGCTGAGACTCTCATAACTACGATTGATTACTGGAACGGCTAGAATATTGGTATATATTATCTTATATTTTTCTTATCACTCTGTTTTACGTATTAATATAATGATTCCATTATAATCCTTCTTAACCTTATCATTCACGTGTGCTAAACTTTGTTTGGTTCATTAATTTCTAAGTGACTGTAAGTCTGTGTTTGGTCTAATTTACTTATATCTGTCTTATCTTTGTCTAACATAATATTAGTGGTCTTTATTAATTTTCCACTCTTCAAAGTTGTCTTAGTACATTTTTCAAAACTAAATTTCATTCCAGTTTCTGAATGAGTGAAATGTATGTAACATTGATTACAATCGTTCGGCATCTGCAACGTACGACTTGATATTATATTCAAAAGGTGGTTGAATGACCTCTCATGATATTTGTATCCACGCTTGTTTTGGATGTTGGTTAATCATATTAATGCCAGACAGAAAATAAATGAAGAGACATATAGGGAGAGGTACATTCAGAAAGACAGAAAGAAAGAAAGAAAGAAAGAAAGAAAGAAAGAAAGAAAGAAAGAAAGAAAGAAAGAAAGAAAGAAAGAAAGAGAAAAAGAGAGAGAGAGTAATATAGAGAAAAACCTCGAATATTGTCCTCATATAGATAGATTACATTTTCATAATACCCTCAGACTTGTTTGCAATATATTCAAATTATGTTTGATGTACTTGCTTGCTGTTGACACTTTCTCACTCAAGCTTAGTGCTTCTTGAATCTGCTTGTGGGCAACGCACTGAAAGACCTTCTAGTTCATTTTAAACTCAAATCCTTTTAAATCTCTGTAAAAGTTTGTTGAGTATTTGATCATAACAATAATATAAACTTACAATTGTTTTCAGGAAATGTTTAGTCAGGGTTATAATATTGCAGTTAAGGAAGTGCATTGTGTAGTCATGCAAATTATATGTCAATGTCTATTTGTGCTTTTGATAGGGCGATGCTGTTAAGTAGTATGGCAAATTTATATAATACACGATCAGTTTTATAAGCATTGAGACTTTATTAATATACAACATGATTATTATAGTTATCATCATCATCGTTTGAAAGATCAGTAGCAGCAGCAGCGGTAAAGGCAACGGTAGCAGCAACAGCAGTAACATTAGTAGTTGTAGTAGTAATGATAGCCTATACAATAAAACTGGTGAAGCTTTTTCATTGCTTTTCGCATATTCGTGAAAATAAAACATGAAGCTATTGCAATACTTCGATGTTTGTAGCAAGGTTAAAGCCGAACCCGTCTGAATACAGCAAATAGCATCCTAACAGGAAGCAGTCTGGTTAGATGTAGGTACAGGTTAGTGTTTAATAGCTAAACAAAAAATTACTCAATGCGAGAGTATCAGATCATCGATGATTTCGGATTGAATTTTTATCAAAAACAGAGCGCTTTGTTCACAAATAACTACGTAGCTTAGAAATTCGCTTCACAACATGTCGTTTCAAATTCAGTCCCATTTCGCGAAATCCCGGCTAATGCCTTGTGAATTAAATTGAAAGATGGAAACTGTGTGGAAGTCTGTCGTGTATATATTTGTGTGTGTGTGTGTGTGTGTGTGTGTGTGTGTGTGTGTGTGTGTGTGTGTGTGTGTGTGTGTGTGTGTGTGTGTATTTGTGTGTACATCTATCGTGTATATGCGCGTATGGGAGCGTACGTGAGTGTACTTTTATGTTTTTACCTCAAACACTTGACAACCGTAGCTGTTTGTTTTCACTCCAGTGACTTAGCGTTTCAGAAAAAAAAAGAAGAGTTGATGAAATAAGTATCCGAGTTTAAAAAAGAAAACAAAAAAACTGTGACCTGTTGGTTCTGCTAACCCGACACTATAGTGGTTTAGTATAGCCGCAGTTCTATCACAAAAACAATTAAAAGCGGAAAAGAGAATATAGATCGTGCTTATCTATTGTATTATATGTGTAAATCATATTTCCTATTTTAAAATTTGCTGGTTTCTTGTAGTATAAGGTATAATACTAATAAGCATTGATGTTTTTCGATTTCTTTGATTTCTTTATAAGGATTATGACACAAAGATTACATTCTTGTTGCATCTGTTAAATGTTTATCTTTTTCATAGTATGAGCTATGCTTTTTGATTAAAGCATGTTTAATGCGTGTATAGGATTGGAACTTGAGGGAAATATCCTCGTTATGTGAAGTGTGTTTATCACACACTCGATAATATCTCTACTCGTCGAAACTGCCCTTGCTCGAATTGTTTCACGCATATAAATATATTGATAGATCTAATCCAGGGATTTTATTTTTTGTTTATTGTTATAATAGAAATTATACGTTAGTTCGGATACCTTTAACTAAGAGGATACTGTTTTTCTAAGGGCTCATAAATTATAATTTAGGGTATCTAAGAGATACCACCACGCTAAAAATAGCAGTCAAAACTTGACTCTAAAACCACATTAAATGTTCATTAAATTTTCATGGTGCTATATGAACACTTATTGTGGTTTTAGAGTCAAGCTTTGACTGCTATTTACAGCGTGGTGGTATCTCTCAGATACCCTAAATTATAATTTTAAATAATTATTACCTTTGATGTTTTTTTTTATTCCCATGGTGGCTACCTGATAAAATCGGTATTTAAATATCGATCTTATCCTCATTTATATAAATTGATATATATATATATATATATATAAAATTATATAATATATAATATATGTATGTATGTATATGTATATGTAGATACATATATATAT
>NC_068984.1:68910068-68915052 GCF_001194135.2 Octopus bimaculoides
CATTTGTATGTGTATGTATATTTATATATATAAGTGTATGTATTTCTATATATATATATACATGTGTATATCTATGTATATATATATATGAATGTGCGTGTGTGTGTGTATGTATGTATGTAACGGTATGGTTCAAGCATCATTTCTGTTCATTTAATTCATAAAAACCTATTCATTCGTTTCTTCTGTTACTTTTAGTATTCTCGGACAACAATTACCTCATCAATCTCAATATTTTCCTTAGTCGTATTTTAGTTGATCTCTCTTTTTATTGAATAGCGAAAACGCCTTTTACTGTAGACGGACGTAAAGCAATATATTATAAAGAAAACTTTGATATTTTTTTGTCCGACAAATTGCTTTACACTCCTCCACACACATGTATGTATGCATGTATATATTTATGCATGTGTGTGTGTAAGCTACTTAACCATACTATTTAGTATGGACGTGTTTTTAACCGTGCAGCCATATCTGCGGTCATGTCTGCACCCACGCTCATATGTTCATATATATTTCTATACTTAAAAAGTATTTACACCTACTGTAGAATTAAATATTAAGTGTACCACTCTGAATTTTCCAGCAATCACGCAACTGGCATAGAATCTAGAATTTTAATCAAGTTGGCTCTTCTTAGGATGCACTCAACATAATTAATTATGTCCACTAGTTGCCAGTTTCAGGCCAGTAAATATCTTTTACTATTCCTTTATTAGTAATTCTAAATGACCTCCGGCAAACTACAGAACAATCTGCATCAACATTTTAGCATCAATGAAGGTTACGCATTTTGATCAGTTTTCTTTCTTTCTTTCATTCTTTATTCTCTTCTCTTTTTATGTTTATTTGTAATATCAAGGTGTAAGTCAATATTAGTATTGAGCTGTCTTTGTTTTGACAGCGACATGTCAATGTGACATTGAGCTAGACATCAAACCACTGAAAGCAGACACTGTGCCAATTAACAATCTATTTGAATTTACTCTACTTTTATTTGTCAGTTCGTTATTATATACTAAATTATTTTATGAGGTTGTGATGCTAATCTGAGTTCAACTATTTCTGTGGCTATGGTTTGGAGAAAGTTGACGTGTCATAGATCAGCGTTGAAACCTCACGAATTTTCACCCTATAATTTTGCCGAAGGGCTTTTAATTGATCTTTTATAAATATCTGCATTGTAAGTGTATTCTCTTGCATTGCCGTAATATAGTAGGTCATAGAACACACATTCAATAATTCTATATCAGTGAACACTTTGTTAATGATTTAAGAAGAAACAGATTAATATTTTATGCATGAACCCTCGATTCACAACTAACCTGAGGCCTCAAAAAGTCAACATACCATATTGTGTTATCATATATGATATTTACATTTCAATAACCTTAAACTGATTAGTACTATTATTGTTGTTGTTTATGCCCGATGTCAGGCGCTAATGTGTTGGAATGTGATTAAAGCGTGTGTAACGTTTGCTTATTGAACAGTTTCAAATCGATGAAGGCAGGAAAAGACTCATATATTTAAGGAATTTCAAAAGATTTGTGAGGGAACTGTTAAGCGTAGTAGTTACTGTGACGTTTGTGGAATTGTCTCAATATAGGTGACAAGTGATTCGGAAGTTTTAAAGAGTAGAGATGGCACGAGACCAACTAGCCTTGAGGAAGAGGGACTAATGTTGTAGTCGTAGAAACCAGCGCAGAGAGTGAGAGAGAGAGAGAGAGAAAGAGAGAAAGAGAGAGAGAGAGAGAGAGAGAGAGAGAAAGAGAGAGAGAGAGGGGGAGATAGAAAGGGGAGATCGGGGGAGAGAGATACACAGTGACAGACAAACGGCTGCACGCCTGCAGGTCAGAGTTGGATGATCTATCGATTCTGCTATCTAATGATTTCTAAAGTAGACATAGCGACATAAACAAGGATAAACGGAAGAGTAATTAAACCAATACTTAAGTCATTCACTTTAGAACAATGAATAGCAAAGAGAAACCTGATGGAATTTGAACCAGGAGTGTAACAAATTGTACATGGTTACATACTGGAAGGCATTTTTTCAAATAATCCAGTAATACTACCCATATCCAATGGAAATTCTGAAAAGAAAAGAAAAACAAATCTTTAAGTAAAATCAGTATGACAAAATGGCAGTACCGTTTGAGCGTAGGACAAAATTACTTGTAATGTTTCGTTCGGTCTTCACGTTCTGAGTTCAAATCTTGCCGAGATTAACGTTATCTTTCGTCATTTCAGGGGTCGATAATACAAAGTATTAGACCAGGGTTAATGGAATTGTAAAATCCTCAGATGTGATGCTTTGCGCTATTTGTCTGGCTCCTTGTCTTGAGTTCTTGGATAGTAGGCTTAATTTGTTACCACCACCCGATCGTGGGTAACTTCAGCGAATTTCGCTTTGTTGCAATTATTCCAACTACATCTCTGGTTTGAGTATAATTTACATCTATCATTCATCAGTCTCACAGGTTATTAAAAGAAAGATAATGGGAGCTGTACTTCCATTTCTGACCAAACAGAAGATAAAATGTTTAGGAGGCAATCCTACACATTTTGTTTATAATCGTTGGTAATGCAGTGATGTGTAGGATGACTGTTGAGATCCGCATGTGACTATGTGGGCTGGTTCTACTGAAAGAACTGAATTTTAAAAGAAGGAATAGCCGACGTTATGGAGTATAATTAATAATGCTTATCAAGTGCTAAATACATTGATTGAATCTCGTTTGTTGGCGTGTTCGTATTTCTCTGACTGAAACCGGTGGTTATGTCTAATGTTAATAGGGGATGCACAGAATCAGTACAGACAAAAGGATTTTCATCTTCTAGTTTTATATTTTTATGTTCTGAATTCAGATCTCTCTATTATCAACTTTTCATCCTTCCGAGGCTCATAAATTGAGGTTACAATCAAGTATTGAGGTATTCATAGCCGTCTTTACCATTCGCCACTAAATGTTTGACCTTCAATGGAAGTAAAAATCTGAGATTTTTAACACAAGTGCTTATAGAACTGTATACGTATTGGCGTAAACAAAAATATAGATAATTGTTTAAACATTAAACGATTCTCAGCTGCCATCTGCATGATAAATGATAACAAAGTAACCGAAAGCAACTTCAGTGAATGAAGCATTAAAAAACAGTTAAAGATCAAAGATTTAGCGAAAGCAATAGTTGGCAACTAATATCATCTATTCTTTTTGAAAATTACGAGAGATAACTCATGGCTGTTTCACATTCATTAGGGATTTTCAGAGTAAATATTATCTTACGGCTCCCGACGATTTAGGAATTTAATGAATAAATAAACAAACAGAATTGTATATTTCGTGTAATGTAAATGCTTTTGTCGCCAGCTGTATGCCGATCGGGACTTCCAGAGATAGCGGGGAAATTCTTCAGGAACACTCCCCGTTCCCTAAACATAAGTATATCGTATAACTAATGCACTAAAATAATATTCAATATACGAGTAGATTGTTGAAGGTGTCAAAAAAAATTGGTTGAGTGCTCTCATTTGATTATTTGCAATGTCTTATTCATGTTGACGCATAACAAAAGATATAAAATATTCTTACATTGCGGCATTTAACTGTTAAATGAGAACAGCTCGGAGGAAAATTAATATATATTACTTTTCAGGACGGCAGGGAATGAAAATCTAAAGGCCCATAATTCATTCAGGCGATAGTGTTAATAAAAATTTACTCTAATTTGAGCACAAGGCCAGCATGTTTAGTAAATGAGATAATCGATTAAATCACCTCTGGTAATTGGGCGGTACTTTATTTCATCGAAACAAGTGGAGTGCAAGGTAAAACTGACCTTTGCGGGTTTTGAAATGAAAACAGCCGGAAGCAATGACATATGATATTCTACCCAACGCTCTAATGCATGAGTCTCAAACATATGGTTCGTAAACGGATCCAAGTTGCAGCATGATTTAGCTCGCCAGTCACTTCAATTTTATGAAAATGAACAAAACAAATAACCTGGAAAATATAACATCACTAGTGTGCAGAATCGGAACCCCAATAGAGTCGTGATTAAAGCACCCATTCCTATTCGCAAAATTAGCGCGCCATTCGGAATCTCTAGAAATTTTGTATCAGCTAATAGAATAATAACTTAGGAATCCATTCGCTTGTGTTTGTGGTAAGCTAGGAGTATGATTGCTTCAACTGACAGCGTGCCACTTCTAAATTATATCAATCACAACATTTAGATTTTATAAACATGCTTATTTATAACTGATGCTACAATTGTTACTTTACAACAGCTTAAGCTGTTATGCTGAATACCAGTAGCTAATGTTTGAGAATATATGCTTGGTGAGAGGTGATCATTTTTACGAGTGGTCGGTGTGATATGGCTAAAGGCTAAGCACGAAAGTATGTATGAAAACTCTTCCCTGTTTTTTCCATGCGTCTGGAAATATAACCATGATTTGCCGCCAAACTACAAGAGATTTTCCATTAATGTTGATACCACAGAAATGTACCACAGCATCGATTGGCTGTGATATAGGCCAAAATTGCCAAAGTCGCCATTACTTCATATACTGTGACCTTTGCCTGTTACAAGGTTTCGAATGCTAAGTAATGCTACATACTAATAGAATTGATCACTTCCCCTACGTTGTGTCTTCATACACCAAACTAAAAAGCTTTCTTTGCAAACGCAAGCATGTATTCGCGCAAATGGTTTCCAGTGGTATAAAAGCGATATTGATAATGCTTTACAGCTAAAACGGTGTATTCTTTCAATCAAGTGTTGAGCTTCTGAAGAATTCTATGCATTTTCTATTTTGATAAGTCCTGTCTGTTTTCAGTTCTACGAAATCTTACACACAAACGCACACACACACACACACACACACACACAAACAAACACACACTCACTCATACACACATATACATAAACACATATATACATACATACATACATATATATATATATATATATA
>NC_068984.1:68915904-68916340 GCF_001194135.2 Octopus bimaculoides
ATAATAATAATAATAATAATAATAATAATAATAATAATAATAATAATAATAATAATAATAATAATAATAATAATAATAATAAAAAAAATAATAATAATTATAATAATAATTATTATTATTATTATTGTATGTGCATGTATATATGAATATGTATACATAAATATACGTACATATATAAATAAGTCTGTATGTATGCATGTGTGTATGCATATATGCAGGTATATATGTATACGTGCATGTGTATATGTTGTCAGTCTACTGAATTTGAAAATAATGTTGTTTGGAACTATAGAAACATTCCAGAATTCTAAATCCAATACTGGTAATATTTGTGTATTCCTTAATTGAACTGACAAATATGACAAACCTAAAAAAATTATTTATACAAATGAAGGATATATATATATATATATATATATATATATATATATATATA
>NC_068984.1:68916681-68925215 GCF_001194135.2 Octopus bimaculoides
ATATGCATTCAAACAAAATATGCATCTGTATTTCATATGTAAATGCGTATTAGTATGTCTGGTGTAAATGCAGGGTGAGGAGAGGTTGTGTCTGTTTATTTATAGAGTAGCAGTTGAATTTGAATTATATGAAGGGAATGGGAAATAATATGAAATTCATCTGGAAAGGACAGATATTTTATAAATATATAAATAAAAGAAATAGATGAGAAGCAGAGAGGAAAAGAAAGAGTGACTGAATCAGTGAGACAGGACGCAGTAAGAAAGAATGAAAGAAAGAAGTGAAAAGATACAATAGGGAAATTCTTTTTAACGTAACATATTTCATTGTTGCTTACATGATTTAGACAGAAAGAATACACATGTAATCCTGTTGCTAAGTGACTCTTGAATTAATAAAAAAACACACAAAGAACGAAAATCAGAATGAGTTACCGCTGCTATCTATCAAAAAGAATAGTTCCCGCAATCATTTCTAAAAAAAGAAAAAAGAACGAAGTGTTACCACAATCATCCATCATAAAAAAATAGTTATTTCGCCTATCTTTCAAAATAGAAGATTTACCACTGCCAACTTTAGAAAAATAGCCATCACGATCATATCGAAAATATAAATAGTTTCCATTAACGTCTCCACCAAAAAGACTTACCACTATCATGTCTTAAAATCGAAGAATTACTTCTATGATTCCTACCAAATAAAATACTGGCCGATAAGGGATTCTTGAATTAAAAACACACAACAGAAACCAAAAACTAAAAATAGCTACTACAGTCATCTCTCAGAAAGGAAAAGTTAACACAATTCTCTCTCACAAACGATGAATTATATCTATCATTTCACAGAAACGACGTGTTACCACTATCAATTTTCAAAACCTAGGAGAGACCATTTTTATCGTTCTCTTACCTATAAAAATGGGAGGGCTACCAAGAAGCAGCTTTTCATTCTCTGGGTGGGTGATAGTTTAAGTCTACTATTCTGAGAAAGATACAGTAGATCCGACAAATTTGTGCAATATATCAGCATTAACATTATGATCTATTATAAACATTACAAATTAGTACCGCTATAGCTAAAAAAAAAAAAGAAGTGATGCTATCACTTCTAAAGGATGTATAGTCCCTTTGGTGCCACAGAAAGGATAAATTATCAGTGCCAGGGCAAGTGCCAGCGCTCAAAAGAAAATCTTACTAGTTATTTTTGAAATAGAATTATCACAACAATCGTTTTTTAAAAATAAGAGAAAAATCTCACCAATGAAGCCCCAACAATAATCTCTCAAAATAAAAGTTTTCCACTATAATCTAATCGATAATCTGCTATAGTCTATGACATTCTTACCTTACTATTACCATTTTCAAGACAAAAGAATATCTACTATCACCTTTGCCTACGAAAGAGTTATCACTGTCCTTTCGCAAAATCGAAAAGATGTGAAGGCTATTTCTTAAGAATAAGCGCGGCGAGCTGGCAGAATTGTTAGCACAACGGGCAAAAGCGTTAGCAGCATTTCCCCTGTCTCTACCTTCTGAGTTCAAAATCCACCGGGGGTGACTTTGCATTTCGTCCTTACAGGGTTAATTAGATAAGAACCAGTTGAACACTGAGGTTGATGCAATCTATATAACTCCTCCCCTGAAATTGCTGGCATGGGGCAAACATTTGAAACCAATAATATTTCTCAAAATCAAAGACGTATCTTTGGTATCTCGCAAAAAACATAGCTTCTCAACAGTCTCCCCGCAAATATTGTGTAGATGTAGAACTTGTATTATAAAAAGAGATATGATTATTATATTAAAAATACTAAAATAATAGTAATATTTTTATATATCGAGAAATGTTTTGTTAATTAATTTTGGATGTTATGAGATATAGGTAGGTACATGTGTAGGCACTTGCATGTGCTAATATTTGTTTGCGTATGCATAGAAAGGAGTACATTTCTGTTATTGTTCCTGTGCATACACATGTGCGTGAGTGCGTATGTGAGCGTAATTGCTAGTACAAAAATATTAGTGTATTAGTGTGGTTAATGTGTATCAAGTAAGTGCATATCATTGTTTGTGATCGTCACGAATGTTTGATGTATTTGCCAGCTATAGGCTACCTACCTAAATAAATACACACACATACATACATACATACATACATACATACATACATACATACACATGTAAGTACCTACACACACACACACACACACACACACACACACACACACATATATATATATATATATATATATATGGAGAGAGAGAGAGAGAGACACGCATACACATACACACATATAGTATCTATGTGTATGATGTACTTACATACTAACTTATATGTATCTCATTAATCATCTACTGAAAGACATCTAAAATGAAATAACTAATAGCTATTAAGAAGTTGTATGCTGTCAACTTAATGTGACAGTCCCCTGAAGGGAATAATACTGCTGTTGGTTAGACTGATGACGAGCAAAGACTCAGAAACATGTCTCTGGATGCAGGCTTAGCTGGGTGGAGGTGCTTGTCTCCCCCTTGTAAACATAAGGACACAGGAAATGTGTCAATGCCGACAGGAAGCGGTGCAGCTTCCTAGGTCTAACCAACAACAGTATTATTCCCTTCAGGGGATTGTCACATTAAGTTGACAGAATACAACTACTTCATCGTATCACAGCTGCATAAATCTCTCTGAGAGATTTAGAAATGTATTATTTCTAAATTTGAAATCAGTGGATGTATTTCACTAGAATTATTATATGTTTACAAGGACTCGACGGGCATCTTCGACTAGCAAGTCATGCTACCGCAGACTGATGACGAGCAAAGACTCAGAAACATGTCTCTGGATGCAGGCTTAGCTGGGTGGAGGTGCTTGTCTCCCCCATGTAAACATAAGGACACAGGAAATGTGTCAAGGCCGACAGGAGGCGGTGCAGCTTCCTAGGTCTAACCAACAACATTATTATTCCTTTCAGGGGACTGTCACATTAAGTTGACAGCATACAACTACTTCATCGTATCACTACTGCATAAATCTCTCTGAGAGATTTAGAAATGTATTATTTCTAATAGCTATTAGCTATTCATTGTAATTTTCAAAGAGAATGTCTCATATCTTTACCTCTTAAATTTCTGTTAAATATTTATTGCGACATTGTGACGTGCAGTGTGGTGAAGGAATTTAGTCGACAGAACGCCAACTCTGTTATATATATATACATATATATATATACTCTTTTACTCTCTCACTCTTTTACTTGTTTCAGTCTCTTTTGACTGCGGACATGCTGGGTCACCGCCTTTACTCGCGCAAATCGACTCCAGGACTTATTCTTTGTAAGCCTAGTACTTATTCTATCGGTCAATTTTTGCCGGTTTTTCATATCTAAGTAGACAGTGCATCGTATGCGTATGCAGCGCCGAAAAGCAGCCACATATTGAAAATACGTCCCGAGACATTATGGAGGCAAGGGATTGATACAATCTCGACTCTCACTGAAAACTGCAACAATGAAACTTGCCTTCTACCTACAACAAGTAAACAAACGAATGTTGAATCTGGTTCTGTAGCTGTTCCGGAATGGAAGGTAGAGGGAAAGACAACATTGTTGGTAAAAGATTGGTCAAACAGCAATGTGGTTGGCAATTATCGACCCATTGCTTGTCTTAGCCTCTTATGGAAAATGTTAATATGCCTCCTTGCAGGCTAAATGATACTGTTACATATGTGCAGCAAGGATATAGGGACGGAATTCGGGATTTCAATATGCGGTGCTCACTTAGAGACGAGGGAAAAGAGTAAATAGCAGGGGCAGAGACTTGCCAAACAGAGAGCGAATGGGAGACCCTGATGATGGTGGGTACAAGTAGCCTGGGATCCTGGACAATGCCTCGCACAGTGAAATGAAAGACAAGGTCACTATTACATGTCTGAAGTACTTCAAACCTCTCTTGAAGTCAAAACTCAATGCAAGAAAACTTGTGACGGCCATCAGCATATGATCTCTTCCTGCAGTTCACGATAGTGTACCCATTCTGAAATGGACACGATCACACTACTCGAAAGACGATTCCAACGCATAGTACCATTCTCCCGAAAATGAACGTACACAGGTTGTACATGAAGGATAAACGTGGACGTTGGTTGATAAACATATGTGAGTGCATCGACAGTGAAGGACGAAACTTGAGTGTTTGGTAAACAGTGAACAAGACGTGTAAATGTATGCTGCTAACGCCGAGAGATTTACCCTCAATGCTGTTGAGAGTGCTGACGAAAAAAAAAAGGAATCATCATGAATGTGACACAGCTAAGGTGACCTTAAAAGGAGGACTGACAATCTGAACATCGCTTCCCAGGACCAAGTCTTGAATACTAACGCAGTGAAAACGGATATATATATATACCACACAAGAGCAACGAGCATCTGCAAAATGTGTTGGAAGAAGGTCGAAACGTGACTCACGTCGTCAACGCTTGTCAAAATCTTGTGCAGAAAGTGTACCAGCGTAGACAGGACAAGGTATCAAAAGATGCTTCACTGACCACTGTGCTGGAACTATGGATATGAGGTAACGGGTGCTTGGTACCAACATTTTCCAAGAAAAGGTAATGGGCGGAAAGCAGCAACAACAACAACAACAACAACAACAGCAACAACAACAACAACATCAACAATAATGATGATGATAAAAATAGGCAAAGTGTGTTACTTAACCGATGTTACTTGCATGTTTGATACTAGAACGGCAGAAAAAAATGTAAGAAAACTACAAAAATATTAGTTCCTAATTTATGAACTTCAGAGATTTTGGAACTGACAAAGTTCCCAATTATCCCATTTGTAACTGAAAAAAAAACGTAGGAAGTACCAAGAGTTTAATCGATTGTTTAGATGTATTGCATATCGGGGTGAATTGCTTGATCCTATTTTGTGTTACATGGAAAAAAACAAAGTATCTTAGATTTCTTATGGTTCTTACTGTAGTCAGCAGTTTGACACATAGCAATGTAAAAGCGGGAAAACAACAACAAAATGCTGGGTAGACGAAAGTAATCAGTTCTTATATTTGTCACAAAAATAACGGATAAAAGTAATATTACAAGGTCAAATTATAAAAGGGGAAAAAATTCGAGATTTATAGAACACAAAATCGATAATGTAAAAGAAAAATAATTAGGCACAGAACACAAAACCGCAGTGGATTGGCGTGTTGCAAAACTCTTTAAAACTTTAAATATAATTATAACCAATGCTACTCTAAATATCATTATACATAATGCATTTAGTAATGATAGTTTAATTAGCTACGTAGGTAGACATCAGTATGTTACTTCGGAGACAAATTGTTCCTGAAATTCAATCTGTCATATGTTATTAAGATGTAATAGTGTGTTAAGATAAATGACTTACAAGTCTTTATTTTGCTTAATTGAATTTCATACAAAATATTATATTTTAAATTTATAGATAAGTTGGTTGGTTAGGAGACTCTTAATGCTCCTCACTCATATTTCTGTTCTCCAAACAGACAAAGCTATCTACATAGCTATACGTATATATATATATATATATATATATATATATATATATATATATATATATGTATATATGTATATGTGTATATATATATATATGTATATGTATATGTATATATATGTGTGCGTGTGTGTGTATGTGTTTGTGTATTTATGCATATATGTATGTATATGTGTGTGTAGTTAGTTGCGCGCGTGCATAACTATGTGTATAGCGCGAATTCAATGCATATTTAGCCTCCTGTTTTGAAATTTAGCTGACGAATTTGTTTACAGTAGTTTGCGATTTTGCAGATCTTACATTTAGCGTAATAATACTGAAATTTTTAAAAAAAGACTGAAAAGTTGTTATTATTACTTTCTAAGCGTAATTGTGTTACTCACAACTAAATTGATAATGGAATGGCCTAACAACATTTACCAGTGTGCCATTGCATCCTACGTAATAGATAAATATACGGAGATCCATATACGATGTTTGCCGGCTACTTATCGGCACGAGAACCTATTCAGAAACTTGAATGAGAATAAGGCCGATCAATTTTTCTTTATTTACAGGTCACAACCTAATTGTCCATGTTAGTACAGTTCTGCATGACAATTTAAGATATGTATCCTAAAGAATAATATGTTTCTTCTGGTAGGTAAAACTGTCTATTCATATATTGCCTTCCAGTGTTTTAGCAAAGCATGGTACATTCCTTCAGAGGCTACAATTTTTGTTTCGAATTAACTTTCTAAAAAAAAAAAAATTTAAGACAGTTGTCAGTGTTCCTAATTTGGTGACTGAAGGTGTAAATATGTTGAAGCGACTTCCATAGGTTGTTGGCTTTGTTAGTGGTGCAATAAATTATTTCGTTAGCGTTGCATTTGTAGTCCAATGGTTAATAGGTTGTGATTACAGGATAATGTGCACAAATAAGGAAAGGTTGGTTAGATTATGGATTGATTGATGATACCTTGAATTTCTGTATATGGTGTAAGGAATTTGAATATAATTTTTGCTACATTTTTGTGGTGTGTGATGCGATGGAAAATGTTTGAGTAGATTTTGAAGAATATTTTTGCTATTCTTTGGCAAATTGAATGGTACATTAAAGAGTAAATCTTCTTTGTGAGTGGCTGTTAGTGTTTATGCTTTGTAATGCTATGCTTCCGTTAAGTTCGTTGTTGAATGATTTGGGGCATCATTAAATATTGTTCGTCAGCAGAGAAATTTAAGAATTGTAATGAAATGTCTATCACTAAATAATTAACAACATTTTGTGAAAATCCTCTCTCAGAATCACAGAACACCAAAGCTTACCAGCCGTTTTACAGACTACTCTGTATACATTTTGAACAATAGAACCTGTATTTGCCCAGTATTTTTGTCATCACTTAATCTCGCGTCCACATATCACATAGCTACTCATGTTTGAGTACCAGTACATAATATTACAGCAATATAGTATCAATTAATTGTATACAACGTACGCAATATTACTTTTTCTTGCTTGTTGCCAGTACATTTAGCCTAAATGCTTTGTATTGGATCGTTTCACAATATCCCACAGTTAAATTTTCGAGTCTTATACGAATCTATACCACCTCTATGTAGTACTATCCTCTTTCACCATGACTGCTTTTCTATTTAGCACAGTTGCTATTACTAATATCATCTTTAACAAATTTAACCTCCATAAAAGTACATAAAATTGCGCAATCATTTTTATTTCTATATAGATGTAGTCTTTTTCTACTTCACACTTTATAGAACCATTTAATTTTATTTTAGAATTAGAGCTAGATTTATCGATATAAATTTTAAACATAGATTACCCCAACCTT
This sequence comes from Octopus bimaculoides, assembly GCF_001194135.2. NCBI lineage: Eukaryota > Metazoa > Mollusca > Cephalopoda > Octopoda > Octopodidae > Octopus > Octopus bimaculoides. The sequence continues at coordinate 68,924,051 of NC_068984.1, forward strand.
GAACAGAATTAACCGAGATGCTGCTAGTGTGGAAATAATTTCCATTTTTATAGTTGTACGAAGTCATCACAAATTTATTTTTTCTGTTCATACCCTGCGGTCAAACAAAATTTAACCTACAATTCTTCTTTCCAGTATGTCTCTTTAACATTATCATTCTCACATTTAATAATTACAAATTAATTTATTTTCTATTTTCCAATTTGAATTTAGATGATTTCTTAATTACTCCTTATAGTACTCACAGCTTTTGCTGCATTTACACACATATTTTAAACTCAAAATATAAAGACTATGAGATTTCAATAACTATAAACCACAAGTGTGTATAATTTTCACGTCACCCTCTTTGATACTTATTTTTACTTGAATTAATCCCTTCAACATTTCTCTCTTGTCTTAGCTCACTTTCCTTCGAGAAGTCTTACCATCTCATCGCTGTCCATTTATTAGTTTTGCCTTCCAATTTCGGAATAATTTCTAAGATATTAAGAAAATATACTTATACATTTTTCACTTGAATGAAAACAAACTTTTATAAAAAAAAAAACTGTATTAAGAAAATTAAAAATATTATTCTTTTTCCTCTCAAAACTATCTAGGTGTCGATTTTTCTTTATATCAGTTTTTTTATATATCTCTTGAACAGCCATTATACGTTATTCATGATTTATACAATTCTAACACTATTTTCTCTTTTTGAATCCATAATGTATATATAGAAAATATCCATTATATGTATGCATGTAAGTATGTATGTATGTATGTATGTATGCATGTATATAACTATTCAAAGATTTAAATAATATCATACCTTTGACCATTGACAAAAATGAAATCGCTCAATGTATTCAAAATCTCCAGTATATTATATTGTCGAATGAACGTTTGCAAGTTGTCAAGTTTTTTTAATTAGCCAATGATTTAAATGTCACTCGTAAAAAATCCCAAAATTCCATTGAGTCAAAAGAACTGTTACATGAAACTGCAGTTTATTTACTAGGAATATTTACATTGTGCTCTCTCTCTCTCTCTCTCCCTCTCTCTCTCTCTCTCTCTCTCTCTCTCTAGATAGATAGATAGATAGATAGATAGATAGATAGACAGATAGATAGATAGATATAGATATAGATATATACATCCATGCATATATATACACGTATAT
>NC_068984.1:68926628-68928740 GCF_001194135.2 Octopus bimaculoides
ATATATAAATACATATTTTATAAATTTTCGAGAGGACGTGAAATAATTTTGGTGGTGAATAATAAATCTCGAAGCGTACATAATACAATAAGTAACACCATGTAAATAGTGGGTTGAAAAATCCTTTTGCATTGCAAAAGCTGAAAACCTCCTGCCACATATTTTGTACTGATATGGATCTTGTCCCGAGGTATCGGCAAATTCTCCTTTATGCAGATTTCTTTTCAGTTCCTAGTGCTCAATTCGTTTGCTCTCAAATGCTCGCACACCTGTCCAAATGTTTTCCCGCCATAATTTCCTGTCACCTAATTTGTGTACCATACTTAAAGTAGGTCAGCTGTTGAACGCCTCTGAATCTACAGTATGCATCTTGAGAAAGCATCTCTGATACAGGTATAATATTAGAAAACTAAATTATATCAGCAGCATCACTAGTGACGGTAGAATGTGTAAATTTGTATTACTGCTTCTTAAGGCTTCGTATCCCTGCAAGTATCTACTGATAACTGCTTGCGGAGACAGTGATTGCAAAAACCTGCTACCCAATTAGCCTGCAGGTTGAATAAAATTAATTATTTGTGACAGAAACAGTCATTAGTGCAGAATAGCAATCGATGCATCATATTTAAAATAGGTACATCATTGAAACCTACTAATTTGAGGTATTCCTCTCAAGAAAGCGTCTACTATAGGCGTATATTGTTAAAAAGCACGGAAATATATCGGTAACCAAGGAAAATCATTGAACACCAATGGTAGCATTGTTAAATGCGTGCTTTTCGGCCTCTTCGAGGTTCAACGGTAGCATGCGACCACTGGTGAGCGCATGCTACGACGAAATCAGCCGCTATTTATATAGTAAGTATGTGTATGTATGTCTACAGAAAGAGAAGGGAGAGAGGAAAGAAAGAGAGAGAGAGTATGTGTATACAAACACATACATATATACATGCATGCATACATAATGCATAGATTATACACACACACATGTGCATATGTATGTATATATGGTTGTATACACGTATGTCTTCAAGGAATTTTTGCGCTTAGCACATCACAGCCGCCAACGATTTTACCAGGGACTGGTAATTCTATGGCAAATGAAGGATTCAGAAACAGATATGATAGATGCTGATTGATAAAAAAAATAATAGTAATGTTTAAGATATAGAGCGAATGGAAATATTGGACGGCGAGCGTTAGAACGTTAGAACGCCAGGCGAAAAGCTTAGCGGTATTTCGTCTGCCGTTACGTTCTGAGTTCAAATTCCGCCAAGGTCGACTTTGCCTTTCATTCTTTCGGGGTAGATAAATTAAGTACCAGTTTTGCACTGGGGTCGATGTAATCGACTTAATCCCTTTGTCTGTCCTTGTTTGTCCCCTCTATGTTTAGCCTCTTGTGGGCAATAAAGAAATAGGAAATATTGGACTGTTTCCATTTTTATTTGATTTTTATTTTCTGTTAATGAAAATGGCGATTCTTTATTTCGTGTGTATTTGTATTCTTACGCCTGCAGATTAGTTTTGACACCAAAAAAAATTGTTTGTAGAAGAAATGGTTTAGATATAATTTTAACCAGAATATATCTAAGGAAGAAAATCTAGCTATTTACATAAATAAGAATGAAGAAACTTCTATTTTAGGAAATGAAATTCAGGTGTCACTGAGCAATTTTTTTTCTGACTTAAGTATATCTTGCTTGCATGTCAATTAAGGGCATTGAATAAAGTATAGCGGCAAGGTAGATTTGATATTACTTAATTTTTTTTATGAAGATGCGTGTGTATTGTGCGGAATGCATCCTAGTAAACAGCATTTTGAGTTACTTTGACATAATGTATGAAGAAAGTATGGGTAACTTATCACAGAGATAAGAATAAAAAGATATGTAGTTAATATACACCCCGAGGTACAGACAGTTAAACCACAGGCAAAAATGTGAAATACATGCACACAGCATACATAAGCTAATGTGTTCATGTATGCATGTCTGTGGATATATATATAATTAAAATTTGTGGATATCAATTTTTTCGTGTACACACACACGCACGCACACACAGATATATATATATGTATATATATATATATATATATATATATATATATAT
>NC_068984.1:68928780-68930703 GCF_001194135.2 Octopus bimaculoides
TATATATATCGAGTGGAGAATAGTAGAGAACTCCATATCATATGTTAATGGATTCAAGATATGCAAATTATGCGTAACATTTTAGATCTTAGAATTCCACCACACTACTGAATTCTAGATCTGAAATTTTCAGCAAATGCATATATATGAACAAATTTTTGGTGAGCAAATTGGAGGATTCCGCCCTATCTGACTGAGCAGCCTTCTCATAGACTTTCGTTGAATTATTCTATAACAACTAGCTTACGGTCAAAGGGAACACCGCTATAATTTTCTTTCTTTTCTCTTCCTTTTCTGTTTTTATTCACCTTTTCACTTCTTGCTTGTACCATCTTGTTTTTCTCGTGATATCTCTTGTAACAGCGTTCTGTTTTATAAATTGAATGGACCATGTGCTCATAGCTTGAACGTTGTTTGGAGACACAAGGCAAGTTATAAAAATCTGCCTAGACCCACGTCTCCAATGCAAGTAACTATCAGCAGCTCGTTTCTTAACACTGTGTACATAAAATTTGACACATACATGCATAGAAACGCGCACGCGCACACGCACGCACACGCACACGCACGCGCACGAACGCGCACGAACGCGCACACACACACACACACACACCACATAAATGAGAGTGTAGTATATTTGTATGTATATGTATATATCACCAAAAGGCTCCAGAACGGTGCATCCTAGAGAAAAACGGATTTCATTTTCAAATTTTGAGTTCGAAAAAGCTTTTGTTTTATTAGTCAAAACATATGATTTGCCACTAGAAATTACTCAATTTGCAGATCACCTACATTGACTTCTTTAGAAGCCGTCAGGTTATCTACATCTCTCTCTCTCTCTCTCTCTCTCTCTCTCTCTCTCTCTCTCTCTCTCTCTCTCTCTCTCTCTCTCTCTCTCTCTCTCTATCTATCTATCTGTCTCACGCGGTCTTTCCCGCTCTTGTCATTGTAGATTTTCACTCTCTGTATATATTTACCACGCACTCTCTCACTCTTTTTCTATGCATTTATATCTCTGACGATGAATATGTATATACTTGTATATATGTGTGTGTGTAAGGGTATTTCATTTTGGGTGACAGAGTAGAGAAACCCTCATAAAGCATGAGCAATGCGTTCAGAAGACACACAAACAGAGAAGGATTAGACTTAACGATACGCGAACATGCATAGAATGCATCGATTAGGTGATAAGCGCTCAAGACCCTCCGTTTAAATATGGTCAGCTTTACATTTGCTGTTCAAGAAAAGGAAGTAAGAAAAATTCATACATCTTTACATCACATGAACAAACAAAAACGTCGTTTATCGAGACATTATAAATGGCCCCAAATAATGATAAAATAAAAATCCGTCCTGATTAAGAGGCTTCACCGTCGAGGAAGACCTGGAGTGAAATGGAATGAAAATTAAAAATAAAGACTTTCTATTGTAAAAATTGCTTCGCAACGATGGGCTACTGAAGTAATATATATATCTTTTACTTTTACATGTTTCAATCATTTGACTGTGGCCATGACGGGGCATATATATATATATATATATATATACATGTAGTAGTAGTAGTAGTAGTAGTAGTAGTAGAAGAAAAATAGCCTCCTATTATATATGACTATACATTTCATTTTCAGGGAAATGCTGATCCACATACTTTTTTTCCAACTTCGTTTCACATATAGCACGTTTTTATGTGGTTTAATAAGACAGGTATATGACATTGATGGAGTAACTGTTTTCATAGGAACAAACAATATCGACGTAATATGGTAAAAGCGTTTACATATATAAAGGCATTCAGATAAAATATATATGACTGTGATATGACTCTGTATGTGTGTATGTGCGTGTGTGTGTGTGTGTGTGTGTGTGTGTGTGTGTGTGTGTGCGTGTATACACACACACACACACACACACACACAT
>NC_068984.1:68931348-68933811 GCF_001194135.2 Octopus bimaculoides
GTGTGTAGAGGCGTTGGACAAAATAAGGGAAACACCTTAAAATGTTTTTAAAATGTATTTTAATATGGGCTAGGACCAGCTTTGGCAGTAATTACACCTTGAATTCTACGAGGTATGGGCTCATACAAAGTTTGAATTGTTTCCGAAGGAGTTTTTGTCCATTCTTCAGCTAAAACCGTCTCCAGTTCTTGTAGTGATGACGGTGGAAGATATCGACTCCTTACTTATTTTCCTAAAATGCACCATAAATGTTCAATAATATTGAGATCTGGGGACTGTGGTGGCCAGATAAGATGTTTAACTTCATTAGAATGTTCCTTGTGCCATTCAGTAACAACTTTAGAAAGATCGCGTTTCTCTCCTGAAAGATCGCGTTTCTCTCCTGAAACAGTTCCTCTACCATAGGATGAACTTCATCAAATAAAATGCTTAAATGGTCTTGAATATTAATTCTACCATGAAGGGAAACCTTTGGGCCAGCGGATTTCCAAGATATAGACCCCGCCAAAATCATCACAAATCCTCCTCCATGTTTAACAGTTGGAAGAAGGTAGTCTGTGTCAAATGCTTCTTTTGGCTGTTTCCACGCGTATATTCCACCAGTGGTCGGAAATAAGGTAAAGGAAGACTCTTCCGAGAAAATAACATTCTTCTACTGTTCTACGAACCAATTCTGTAGGTTTTTACTCTACTCTAAACGCTTTGCAACGTTCTGATTTTGAAAGTAGTGGTTTTCTGATTGCATCCCTCCCGTAAACTCCGGCTTTGTGCAGATCCCGGCGAGCAGATTTTGCAGAAACTGGGTTCGTTCTCGAGGTGGTCATTAAGCTCTGCTGTAATTTTGGGAGTTGTACTTTTGTGATCCTTTCTAACAATTCGCGTAAGAGCCCGACGGTCCCTATCTGAAAGTTTGGGTTTTCTGCCGGAGTTTTGTTTCGATAAGGAGTTTTTTCTCTCTTTCTCAATGGCTGTCATTACTTTCGAGACAGTACCAGATATTTTTGGGTTGTTTTCATGACGCTAGCGCCTGCCATAGGAGCACCAACAATTTGAACTCTTTGAAAGTCCGATAGATCTGTAATTTTAATGAATTTTAATTACTTTTACTGATGATATGTGAAAAGAAACAGCAATTTTAGCAAAACATATTAAGCAACACTAATAATAAATAAATAAACATAAAAATAAAGAAGCTTTTGGCGGTTTTATAGATATTTCAAAAATATGATGCTATGATGCTAGGTGCTGCCATTATTTTGTCCAATATATATATATATATATATATATATATATATATATATATATATATATACAGAGAGGGAGAGAGAAAGAGAGAGAGAGAGAGAGGGGTGGAGAGAAAGTGAGAGGGAGGGAGGGAGACAAATAAAAAGAAAGATAGGTATATAGCAGACAGATATATATATGTGTGTTTTTATGTGTGTATGCTTGTATGTATGGATATATATTCGTGTATATACGCAATTATGCATACGTATATACACGAATCAACAGAGAAAAGACGAAAGGCTTTTCAGTTTGGAAAATATAAAATATAAGTGTTCACATATTTTGAGGTTGTGTCTAATACGTGACGAAAGTGAGAAATAGTATATTAAGGCACTTACTGTTTTAAACGAATTACGATATTAAGTTGATAAGATGTTGTCTAATGAAGTACCAATTATTTTAAATGTTTTATTTATATGAAAACAAATAATTGGAGAAATGTCATGGTTGGTAAAGGACACAAAGGAATAGATTTCTAGTCGACAATAAATAAAATATGTCTATAAAATGTCAAATTAATTAAGAAATAGTTTTGTATTATTGGATATATATGTTTGATTCAACCTGATAGGATGTAGGCAATGTATAACCTATGTGTGACAGAATTCAAGCTGCTAGTATAGTATTAAAGTTAGTATATACGTTTTAGTACAATGATCAAACAAAATATGAGTGGTGAAATGTGTTTAACTATGTGATAATGTGGTTGTATAGCATAAATTCGACTAAACACACTATAGAATAAATAACTGTGTTTGCTGGAATAAATATTGTTAGAGTAATTTGTGCTAAACTTAACTTTACAGATGGATATGAACGATAATTAATAAAATAATCATTCGAATGAGGAATGAAGCAAGAGGAATGACTGTGCAAAAGGGTGTTGCCTTACCTTTAATCTTTGCTCGCTTCAGTCGTTAAACTGAGACCATGCTGGGGCACCGAATTGAAGAATTTTTTGACGAAGGAATGAACCTCAGTACTTATTATTTGTTTTTAAAGTTTGTTACTTATTTTATCGGTACCTTTTGCCAAAGCGCTAGGATACCAGCTGTGAAGCGGTGGTAGAGAACAAACAGAGACACAAAGACATGCGCACATAGATGCACATAGATATGCATACATAATTTCATATATATATATATATATGCCTCCACTTAAATTATATATATATAT
>NC_068984.1:68934194-68935736 GCF_001194135.2 Octopus bimaculoides
ATATATATATATATATATATATATATATATATATATATAAGACGGGCTTCTTTCAGTTTCCGTCAATCAAATCCACTCACAACGCTTGGTCCGAAGCTATAATTAAAGAAAACTGCTCAAAGTGTTACGCAGTGGAACTGAATACGGAACTGTACTGTTGGGAGACAAGCGTGAATAGGACAGCCGTAGAAGACCGAAAAATATTACTTTGTTTGTGGCTTCATTTTTATATTTATCTGACGCTGCTGGCAACATTAATATATCTCCACACATTACATCTATCATATCATGTTTATTAATTAGTAATTCTATTAAATTTCACTTTTCAACACGATGGGTAAGTCGAGAGACAATACTTTGATTGTGTGGTAAATATTTTCATTAATGTATATGTGTGTGCGTATATGCATGTGTGTGTGAGAGAGAGTGTGCGCGCGCACGTGTAACATATATTATATAAAATACCAGATCACATCTTTCTTTTCTATGGAATGGTTTCCCTCATACCATAAGCTACAAGAATACATGCTTATAAATATGAATTTTTACTTAGAAGAGGGGAAAATGCAAAGAGAAAGTATTATAAAGTATTATAATTAAGCTGATGAAGATTGACAGTAAAAGAAGGGAGGAAAGGAGAATATTAAGCCGGCAAGTGAAAGTGAAGCTGAGGAAAAGGTGAAAGATGGTTTGAAAAAAATGGAGCTCGATTAGAGCACAAGTGTAAAAAATAAAATTATTGGTTTACCATATGGAGAAGAATTTAAAGAGGTACCATGATAAAATAAATACGGTGTAAATCGAAAGCAGTGGCTGTACTGAGAACATTGAAACTTCAGAAGTCAATTAATAGTTGAAACAGTTAGTCAGCTAAGCATATAATGAATTGCAGGTTTGAATGAAATAGAGAGAATTAGAGCCTAGCTAAAAGACAAGTGGTTGAAAGAATAATAATAATAATAATAATAATAATAATAATAATAGTAAAATCAAAAGTAAAGGATGAAGTAGGGAAATAACAGAGATTGGGAAATGATAGGGGAATAATAGCGGTAGAATGAGAAAGCGATATACGTGTATGATAACAAAAGGTTTGTGGAAGACGTTGGAGAATAAACAAATTGATTTCAATTGAGAGAGAAAAATGAAAAATCAACTACACACACGCATACGCACACACGCACACACGCACACATAGAGATAGAAATGTAAGAAAGACATGATGAGCTTGCGAGAGAGTCAATAAACGAAATGCAGGAAATCGAGGTAATCAAAGAGTAACATTTAGGAATTTAAAAGTCAAATCTTCGAATATAGAAGACAAAGGAACTGTTATTAGGTATAGACTTCGAACTATGGAAGGAAGAGTGTTATTATCAACACGCGATGTAAATTCGAAAGATGAAGACTAATAAAGCGACAAGAAACGCAAGAAGGAAATGGAGCAACCGACGAAGTAAAACATATTATGAATTACTGAAAGGAGAAATGAAAACACCGTCGTTTTTGAGGGTTCTTCACTTATATTTATGCGTATATAGA
>NC_068984.1:68935746-68942671 GCF_001194135.2 Octopus bimaculoides
TGTGTGTGTGTGTGTGTGTGTGTGTGTGTGTGTGTGTGTGTGCGTGTGTGTGTATTCGCTAATTCCTGAGGAGTATTACATTCGCACCATTCGCTAATTCCTGAATAGTGGGTCACAACCCTGAAATATTGAAAGCGGGGTAAGTCACCATAAATTCATATGCCTGTTTTCTTGATTTGCCTTGGATTTATTTCACATTGTTCCATCCAGTCTTACCCACAAACTTTATTTAATACATTTATATATTCTTCTTTTTCATTCTTTTATTCGTTTATTTGCTTATTCGTTTCAGTCATTCCGGAGCACTGCTTTTAGTTGAAGAAACCGATACCCCAAGACTTATACTTTGTAAGCCAAGTACTTAGTCTATCGGTCTGTTGTGCCGAAACACTAAGTTACGGTGGATTAAGCACACCGACATCAGCTGTCAAGCGATCGTGGGAGGCCAAACTCAGACACATACACACACACACACACACACACAAATATATACATACATACTGACACGCACACACACACACACACACACACACACACACACACATATTTATATATATATATATATATACGACGGGCTTCTTTCATTTTCCGTCTACCACAAGAATTTGGTCAGCTCGAGGCTATAGCAGAAGACACTCTCCCAAGCTGCCATGCAGTGGGACTGAACTCGGAACCTTATAGTTGGGAAGTAGGCTTCATACCACACAGCAACGCCTGCGCCTATTTAAGTGTGTGTGTGTGTGTGTGTGTGTGTGTGTGTGAGTGTGCGTGTGTGTGCGTGTATGTGCGTGCGCGCGCGCGTTTACATACATAATACCCGGCGTTATATTTTGAAGATAGCCACACCTTAATTGGAGATTGATGACTATTCAGTTACATAGATAGTAACACGCAACATGAAATAGAACATCTACCAAAATCTAATTGACCACGAAGATTTCTTACGCGGCGGGACGAAACATATAAGTAGACGCACAAATAAAACAAAAACAAGTAAACGTCACTTCATAGGAGAACATATAAATTGGTTTACAGTTAGGTGGAATAACAGTTCACGCACGGGGAGTAAATTTTAATCATCTTTAATAAAATTCCAGTGCTGGAACGTGTTGAGCTCGCGATCCTTAGATTGTAGGTTCGGCTCTCAGAATTGTAATCCTTTGTGTGTTTGTCTTTGAGCAAGGCAATTCACTTCACGTTGCTTCATATAATCCCCTGAAAGTCTGTCGCAGTGACACCATCCTCACTCAGAAAGGAGTCTTGCTTAAACACTGCGTAAGCAACGGAATAATCAGTTGAGTAGAGTAAACTGGTATTATACGTGTATATATAGGAAAGACGTAAACGCACACAACACACATATACATATCATATATACATAGACATACACACATACAAACATACGTACAGATACACTATGTATGTATATATATCATAGTTTGAACGTTATTTTTAAAACATACACGTGATCTGAACTTTAATTGCCATATTAGAATTTTATAAATATTGACATTTTACTATCAAGTTGAAGTTTCATCATCAGCTAAATAACATATTATCGAATATCAGCGCAAATAAGATATCTTTGATACTGCTTAGTTGTCGCAATAAATAACGAATTGGCTTAGCATCTACAGCGACAACACAGTGTTTAAAAGTGTTAATGGGAGAGCACTGGGTACAGTGCCGTGGTGCAATTTTGTAATCCAATGTTTAAAATGAAGCGTAAAACGAGACAAAGAGAACGTCTATATAGAGCTGTCCGACCTTCCATAAACAATAGCCAAATATCCATCAAATTATGTTTTATAACGAGAACGTCACCTTCGATAGGGTAGTCATAATTATGAAAACTCGAGGAATGAACGTCATGGAGATGATTGGAAAGCCCTTAATCACAGACCTGCCTACTTAGTCCTGAAACTGCTCACATCAAAGACTACCATCGGGTACGTATCACCAACAATTTCGAACTTTCTCAGCATAATAAATATTACATCAAAGGCAAATCTCACTTGAGTATAAAATATAGTTGGCAGATCAGATCTATAATTTCAAACATTATACAACCATGATGTTACATAAGTTTAACGGCAAAGGCATCCGCATGGAGCTCATCAATGCCAAAAGGACTGTAATGTTATGAACATCAATAAACCTCTTTTTCATTCTCCTCCTTCTCCCCCAATTAAAATCACTGCTAATATTGTCAGACATTATGGATGCTTGTAATTGAGAAAAGAATTGATCTAGAACAAGTTAATAATCTTCATTGTTTCTATTATCATTATTAGGAAGTAAATATGATACGCCGCAAATTAATAAACTTTAATGAATGCGCAAATCACACTATTTCCTTTCTCTTTATTACATCAAAGGAAAAAGTTTGTAGAAACATTTTCTTTTATTTTTTAATTTAACTCATTTAAAACTTTTGCTAAATTTAGTTTTTCTTGTCACACAAAGTAATTGTATTACTATGCGTTTCTTTATTAGCTGGAATTCAACTATTTCCCGGTTAGTCTCTAGGTGTCTGATAGAATTAGGTGCATGATATGCTGCCAAAATTGATTAGTACTTTTTATTAATGAAAACCCATTTAAATTCAAATTCAAATTCGGATATTTCACATTATTGTTGGATTTTGCCGAAAGCATCATGGGAATTTTCTTTGTAGGAGTTCAATTACATGTAGCTATTGTAAATTATCCTATAAAGTTGAAGAAATGAGATATCATGAATTCAGTACATCGTCTCGCACTGAAAGTTATTGAACAGTAAAGAAAACAATGATAGTTTGGTAGAATAAGCAGTGTAATTTAAACACCAATCTGAAATCTTTATCACAATTTGAATAAAAAGACAAACTTTGAAAAAGAAAAAAAGAGGTAAGAAGGAAAATTTGTTGCCAATTTTCATTTATTCGTTTTTATTCATTTCTTTTTTTTTTTGTGAGGTGGACGGGTAGGTGATTTTGCTTTTCTTCATTTGGCTAAATAATTAAGATGCAGTATTGAATAGAACCATAGCTTCTTCAGATCTTCATACAGTCATCGTGCTGTATTGCTTTAGGTAATATACCTTATTTTATTTTATGTGTTTTGTTTTGTTTGCCTATATATCTGATGCGGAAGACGAAGAAAGACAAATTATCGATATCAGTTTGTCAGTATAAGAGAGTCGTTGACATTCAGCCATAAACACCTGCTCAAGAATAGCAGATACAAATTATTGAGTTTGCAAACATATAAAATCAATGGTAACAAAAACAAAAACAAATTAGATAATACATAAATTCCAAATAGAATTTTAAAAAAAAGTCTAATTCAATTCGACATTAATAAAAAAAATACAAAAGTGTAAAATATACTAAAAACAAAATTCAAATGTAACATATACTATTGAATGCTAATAGTTGTGAAATAAAATAAATTCTATACCATTTTCTTAGAAAAGCTAAAATAAGAACAATGATAACATGTAATTTATAAACCAAACCTCTGATAGAATAGCGCATTAAAAATAAACGTTAAAAAACTAATTCCTTTTTATATAAAAAAACAAAGCAAAACAAATGCAAAATATAACTAAAAATGCTTCAGTTTAACACTCCAAACAATTTTTCTTATCGATTTTGAAGGTAGAGAAATGTTTTCTCAATCTACGGGTTAAAGTCTTGGGACTCATTTCCTCACAGCTTCCTATTATGTTATAAATCTTTGGACAGTACGCTCATACACAAAAAAATACGAATCACTACAGTTCAGTCCAAAACAATATATATTTCTCTCAGCCTTCCTTCTGTATGCGCAATTCTACTTGTTTTGACAGTTTTGTTTCTCTTCAGTAGAAAGACTTCACTGTTCATTTAATAACTTTTGGCCTTTTACGTGTCATGCTTCTTTTAGCCGACAAAACCGATTATTTATTACATTATGTTTGTCAAGTCAGCTGATTTAGATATAAGCCAGCTGTTTGAATGTTTCAAAAATTATAATTGTACTATAAACACCTTGTCCTGATCCCGTGAAGCCTAGCTGACCCAATACCGTTTAATCGTTTTGCGGTCCAGCTATGCAAACGACTTCTGCATAACACCCTAAGAGAGTACGTTCTTAAACAGTAGAAGCAATCTCACCTCAGCCCTAGATGAACTTTTCTATTACCAACACAACCATTTACATAGAAACATTGAGAAGACTCGTGTCTTTTTGTTCCATCTCAGGAATCGCCAAGCCAACCGACCTCGTAATCTAATCTCAATTAGTCCGGAACAGTCTGCAGCATAGTAACAATTATGTTTACCTTGGAATATTCCAGCACTGTTCTCTCCCACTCTGTTTTAAGAATCAAGTGAAAAAATAAAGGAAAAAGGTGATTTTTGCAATAACATCGTACAGAAACTGGTAAACTCCAAATGGTGGGTTTACTACTCGTTTTTGTACCATTCCTCTGCAGGGTGTGACTATTCTGTCTGGGAGAGATCAACTCATGCCAAGAAACTTGACCCAGCCTTTACCAACACTAGTTGCTTCATCATTTGTTGCTTGAAACCCACCAATACAAACAACCTGCACCTCAACGCTAGCATTGCTCCTGGAGATAGACGGTAAGTGGCCAGTCAAATCTACATGAAAAAGTCTACTAGTATTAAACTCCACTTCTTCCACGAACATCAACCTCTAGTACAAAGACTGAAGTCAAAAAGAAACTTCCACAGCCATGTCCAGCACCTAGAGACAGCTCAGTCAGAAACCAACTTTAGCTCTAGATGGAAAAGCTTGAAAACGCCCAACCACTCAGTGTATCAAAAAATGTGTTCTGATTGAAAGTTTGTTGACAAAACAGCTTTAAAAGAATATATGGATTGGTAAGATGATTATGCTATGGATGGTAAGTATCGAGGTTCATGTTGAAAGAAGTATCATTCTATCTCTTTATACTGCTAATGTAGTCTCCATGGTCGGTTACACTTGCCTTTGTCCTCAAGATTTCAACGGTTATTCAGTTGATGAACCTACATGTATAAATATATACATCGTTCTATATGGATCTGCATATATACACACCAATATATACTCATACAGATCTCACACACATATACATCTATATACATACTCATGCTCAGACATACACACATACATATACATAGATACACAGACACGCGCTAATCTAACTGACCACGAAGAATAAATAATCAATACAAAATTGAATGGTGCTCCCTCTAATATGAAGCTCAATACTCCCTATCCATAGCATAGCCACCCTCCCACTCCATCTATACTTTGAAAGCAGTTTCATCAACAGAGTTTCAAACATAGCACATTTTTTGGTACACCGAGTACTACTACATGACAAGCCGTGACAGACAGAAGTGATGTGCTCGAAGCCTGGAATTTGAGTTTGTGGAACAGAATCAATATTTGTATATCATTTAGAGAAACACAAAAAGATTTCATAATGCAAGGAAACGGTTACATAACCAAATACATGCGAGCCGGGAGAACTACGTCGCGTGGAAACATTTGTAATGATTACAAATAAATCTTCTGCACTCCTTCTTGTTGACACCAACTCATTCAATTATCCATTCACACACTACAGAAGCTCCAACGCATATCTAGCAACACGTATAATACTACTGCTGGATAACATCGGGTGAAATATGAAGGTGGACGAGCTTTATTCTGTACTCTACTACGTTCTTAACAGAATATAACTCAACCAATGTGTGTGTGTGTGTGTATGTGTGTGTGTGCATACATATATACAAACGAACAAAACACAAGCATATAAGGTAGCAAAATGCGAGAGTTTTAGAACATTAAATAGAATGCCTTATTATTGCTATTGTTTCGGGATATCTGTGATATCTCAAATAACTCTTTCTGTTCTCGAGGCAACAGGTTCGACGACACTTTTGTCAAGCTGTATAAGCTTTGCCTGTTTTTAAGTATACTTTACAGCAACTGCTAGCCTTTTATACACACCAAAGATAACTTGTTCAATGTTAAAAGACCTATCATATGATCGAAGGAGGCTCTACGCACATGATTCCTTCAGCCAGTCGTCCTTAATTTACCATCGTTTCTTATTCACCTTCTTCAGCATATTGCTTTGCAACCTCTCCAGTGATAAAATGCAGCTAGTACACATTGTAAATTGACTAGTGTTGCATCCCAACCCAAACTGAAACGTACGAGGAAAACGAGTTCGTGAGAGATGTCTGAGAGGTCCGTACCTCCATTTAAGTGTTGACATTTAAACAGTGATAACCCATTCGATTTATGCTAACGCGTGGAGCGACATTAAAATGTTACTGTTATTGATGAAATATATATATATATACAATGTTCATAATTCACCTTTACAATTGAAAAATTCAGAAAAAAAAATGAAAAATTGGGATAACAATTACAATTCTATGAGAAATATCAGAACACCTATTGTGGGTTCCACTGGTTGTAGGTAACACATCTAGGCGATATGATACAATAAATTGTGGAAGCTGTAATTCATTAATATCTTGTATGTATTTCCTGCTCCCTAAACTACTCTTCCTCTCTGTTTTTGTTTTCCCTCTTATTCTCAAAGCCCTTCAGCATCTCCCTATTGTTTTCACAACAAGCGATTCATTTTTCACTCTTTCTTATTTTTCTTTCTAGCCCTTTCTCTTGATTTGGCAGCACTTATATTTCTCACTTCTTCACACAGCTCCTCTGCACGCTTTCACCACCATTGTGGGACAGTCTCCAAATTATTTGCTCCTATTCTGCCTTTTTCAGAAGTCAAACGTTCTTTAATTCTTGTTTTCCTTCTTTTCATAATACACGTGCACACACGTGTGCGCACACATACGCATACGCACACACACATACACACACACACACACACACACACACACACACACACACACACACTCGCA
>NC_068984.1:68942681-68945181 GCF_001194135.2 Octopus bimaculoides
CACACACACACACACACACACACACACACACACACACACACACACACACACACACACTCGCATATATGAAACTTGGCGTACATAAACTGATAAATAATTGCAAGTATATATTTTAAAAAATCCCTTGGTTAGAAATAGTTGTAGGCTGCCTGTGGAGGTCGAACTCCCATAATTTGTAGACATGACAAATGTTTTGCCTTTGACGTTTTCTACTACGTATTTTAGAAACTTCATTCTTAGCAGCGAGAATTGTATGCCATTGACGACATAAGAATTTATAAACATCGAGAGAAGGAAAAACATCGATTTTGAACGGCGAAACTGGGAGGAGATGAAACTATAAATAGTAGCGTGCAAATATGAGCATACAAAACCTTTTGAATACAAAACATCCAAAGCTGTCCACACAAACATCCAGTAAATACGCAGACGTTCTACCATCAGACCAAAGGAATGACACTCAAGGCGCATTGCAGAAGATTTGAAGCGTATCAGGAGAGACATTTATTAATTTCAAAGAAGCACAAAACGTTAATCTCGTTCAAACTAGGATATTCTGTCTTCAATGCATTTGCTGTGGCACTCCAGCCACTTTGTGAAGGCACTATGAAAGTCCTCCAAAGTGAAGGTATTTAGGACTTTTGTCACAACCTCCTCATTTTCTCCTTCAGCTCAGAGAACAACTGTAGGAAGGGTGAGAAATTGATTCAGTTTTGATGTCAATTTTTGCCAAGTAGTTGATTTCTTGGATTGAATTATGGATTTGTGCATTCTCCTTGTGCGGATGCCACCAATCCAGGTGGAAGAGCTGTAGACTTTTGCAACGAAATCGCTTCCTGAACTCCTTCAAAATGTTCACAAAGTGCTCTCTCTTGAACGTCTGGCGAGAGGGGACCCAGTGGATGTAGGCGACACCCTCGCTATCGAAAAAGGGGTCACCATGAGCTTACGGGGAACTTGCTTTGCCTAACCTCTTGTGCCAGGGGAAGACTGGTGCGCGAATCATAAACGTTAATCTATAAGCACTCTGGAGCATTTCATAAGTCACTTTACCCTTTTTGCCCAGTTTAACGCAAAACTTTATTGCATAGCGACCAGTTGTCTTCATGACCCGGATACATTCGAACAAGAGCAACGATCATTTATATTTGCCGGTCTGCGATATCTAGGATATCTAGATGCACCGTCGTTTAATCTAGGGAAAAAAGAAAAACTATCATAGATTGGCATGAGTGACGTTGAGTGAGGGGGGTGTTACCTTCAGAACATAGAGAAAAGGAATGGGAAGACATAACGCAAGACACCTCTCGCCAATGTTCTAATAATTCCACAAATCTAATGCCATGGGTTAGTCCTTTATTTATCAATCACCGAAAGGATGATAACTAGCTTTGATCTTGGTTGGATTTTATCATTCTATTTGACGTTTTACCGACTCTACCAATTCAACTCCGTATCTGATTGAATATAGGATTGTTTAGTCCTAACTGTGATAATGATTTGATCGAGGTTGACCAACAGTTAAACAGCTATTCTCATAATTATACTTCTTGTACGATTTGTCATAAAATTGAGTGTTTCAATTCTATTATCAATCTGATTTACGTTAAAACATTATCAACTTGAAGGTGTCTTTTTAATTTATCCTGAAACGAACTAACGCTGTTCTGCCAATTTCACTAACTAGTAGCTTTTTATCCACCGAAATATATGAAGCTAAGAATGTTTGTCTGGATTCAGACGTTTTGTGAAAGAGATAATATAGTCGACAGAATGAATCCCAGTATCGTACAAGCTCTTAATTTATCTACCGTAGAACGACGGAAACTAATGGTGATTTTCAATGAAATCTGAATTTATGACATGGAAAAATTAGAATATGAACTATTGAGTATTTAGTCATAAGAGCTACGCCTCTTTTCCATATGACACTTGTTATGTTTCTTAAATATTTAAATATGAAAAACTCAGATTTCTTGTTCACGAAGTAAAGAACATATTATTGGCTGAAGTGTTGATATGTTACACACCAACACTGCAAGTACAGTAGACTGTTTATAGCTGAAGTACTTAATACCGGATATTTTATTACTTAATATGTCAAACATTGGACTATCTTAGTCATTTCCAGCATCCTAAAGTATTGCTAAATTCATAATATATCGTTTTGTTGACTATAAATTAGAAGTTCTGTATGAAACAGATGTACGGTTTGACATATATACATCGGCGTATTAATCTTGAAATACATAAATCTGATCTGAGTAACATCTAATTTGCAAACCACCATTGAACAAAAAAGTTGTTTATCCATATCTGAAGTGTTAACATCTTCCAACAAATGATGCAATGTTGCATTGATTGCTTTGGTATTCAAATACGATATATAATTTATGATATCGTAGCCACAATAAAATATATTCAGCAAAGTCATTCTCAAAATTTTCAATAGGTGTTCTCTTTCATTGCTCACATTATTGTAGCAGTCACAGCTGTTAAT
>NC_068984.1:68947681-68949384 GCF_001194135.2 Octopus bimaculoides
TCATGGATAACAAGGAACCCAGAATAGTTGGGCTTGAGCAACTTAGGAAGGAAGAATATCTATTCAACGCACGCGTACCGCCAACTACTCGTCCGCACACACTCACACATAGACAAACACATATACACATAACACAAATACATGTATTGATATAGGTTTCAAATTTTGGCACAAGGCCAGCAATTTAGTGGGAGAGGATAAGTCGATTAGATCGATCCCAGTGTTCAATTAGTAATTATTTATATCGACCCTTGAAAGGATGAAAGGCAAAGTCGACGGAATTTGAATTCAGAACGTAAATATGAACGAAATGCGGCAAAGCATTTTACCCGGCGTGTTAATATATGTATTGATATTAATAGTAGAATGTTTAGGAGATTGACAATGATGAAATAAGTATATTGTGTCAAAGGAAAATATCTGTACTTCATAATAGGCTGCTAGAATCGGACGCCTTTCTGTTGAACCCGTCCGCAGCTATCTTTATTTCATGTGCAATAACAGTCAGGAAGTCTCCAAATCATTAGCTAGTGTTTTCAATTTATCACGTGTTTCTTTCTATCATTTCTCTGCGCGGGGTAGCACCTGACATCAGAAGCCAATCTCTATCAGTAACCACAAAGAGACAAACCACATCTTTCCTCCAGGCACATTCTACTCCACCAATATTAATTAACAACTCATGTTGTACAAAACCGCCTCAACACTTAACTAACTATTTCTTCAATGTCAGGTCTGTTTTAACAGCTAATACTCCACTATTTATTAGACAGACAACTTATATAAACATACAAAGGCTTGTGTTTGTTTATATCTGTCTTAATTTACACTTGTATAGATAGGCCTGTTTGTACGTATTTCACGTGGATGTATGCAAATACAAGTGTCTACATGCATATGCACACGTGTAAGTTTATATATAAATATACATACAAACATGCCCATACACATACATACATATAAATATAGATTTACATTAATACCATTATATATATATGAGTGTATATTTGGATATTTGTATAGATATATATACGTGACTATGACTTGTGAAATATGTGTGCAGTTTTCTGAGTGTGTTCGCATTGTTTGGATATCTATGTACGCTTGTATCTGCATAAGTAATTAGATACATGCATATGTATGTATGTATGCATGTATGCATGTATGCATGTATGTATGCATGCACGTGTGTTTATATGTCTGCATAATGTTTACCTAACATTGCCGTTTCCCCTTCGCTCAATGCTCATCAAATCTGCTGGTCCTTTTTTCTCATCGCTTTGACCATTCTTCTTCGATTAACGCTTGTTACTTTTCCTACTCCTTCTCTTTCTATTTCCTTCCCAATTTTTGCTTCCTTCTCTTCTTATTCATCACTTCTTCCTTACGGCATAAAACTTATTCCGATGTTTCTATGATTTTTTTCCCCCCTGTGATATTACTTGTCGATGTAGAACATTACTAGTTTACACAGATTCAGGTCTTGTTTTATAAACGCAATTTACTTCTTCTCTGAACTAGTCACAGCTGGAAATTTGGAATGCAGATTCCCTTTACTCGTAGTTTACCCTTCTCCGACTCTCCCCGAACACACACATACGTGCATGTACATACGTACATCAATATTCACTTACATATACATGAATACATATAAATAGTTTCATATTATGTATGTGTATATATGTATATGTGTGTGTTAGATC
>NC_068984.1:68949659-68951052 GCF_001194135.2 Octopus bimaculoides
TGTGTGTGTGTGTGTGTGTGTGTGTGTGTGTGTGTGTGTGTGTGTGTGTGTGTGTGTGTGTATGTGTGTGTGTACATATAAATATACATATATATATGTATACAAGTTTTTATCATACTCTTCTTATGTTTATTTTCTTGTGTTCATTTATCTTGCAGAGAGTAGGCTCGAAATGTAAACGATTTCTTACTTTTCCCGAGCGTCAAACTAATGCACATGCTTGTTGTTCATACATCCGTCTTCGTCTTTTGTTTTTCTATAAATTTTATTCTATATACATATATGTACATATATGTATACATGCGAATCATATATACACTGTAACGAGATGCATATATGCATCATGATTGATCTCAGTGCGATGTTTTCCGCAAAAGTGCTCAACAAATGTTCATATAAATTACAAGTTATTTGGGTTTTCTTAATGAAATCTGTGCTGTGAAAGAATGAACGCAGTGACTTTGTTCGTCTTCTTAGCTTGCCGCATGTCATCTACTACATAATAATCTCTTTCGACAGCTGTATCTTTGATCTCTAATCCCTGTGTGACTACAAGTCAGAGAAGGTTAGATATTAACTGTCCAGTACAAAGGAATATCCTACAAAATAGGTACATTTTATATCTATCCAATTGGAGCGAACTTTCGAGAAAAGACTATCTTCAAATATTAACCATTCAATTTATTTTCTTGAGGTATTCATAATCGATAAGAAGGTATATACATACTCAACATGTGAGCAACATAATTAATTCTTGCGTGGAAATTTTCATCAAAATACTATATAGATTTTCAGATAAATTACAAATTATCTTTTGTTTCAACAGTATCCATACAGTTTATACATATACACATATACACACACAAATATATTATGTATACACATAATGTATAAGCTACATTATCATTTTCCTGCGATAGACACTGGATGAGCGAAACATGTGGGAACGGAAGCTAAATTTTAATATACCTAAATGCTAAATAAAATACTAAGCCTGTGATTTTCTCTTAACTTTTCGAAAAATGTTTACATCGCAGTGAGGTAAGAAGCTTGCCTTCTAGTCATATGGTTCAGGGTTCAGGACTCAGGGTTCAAACCTACTGTGTGGCGCCTTTCAGCAAGCATCTTTAACTATACCTTGGAACCGACCAAAGCCCTGTGAGTTGATTTGATAGACAGAAGTTGAAAGAACATGGAGGGGAATATGAGGTAGTCATCAACTTGCAGACACTATATTCCGTTGATTAATCTGTTTATTTTATAACCAAAATGACAAAAAGACAATATACAGACACTTATGACATACCATGTTATATCAACAATTAAGATTTCAAATTTAATGGACATCTAGCAATTGGAGAAGGAACACACACGTATATATATATATATATAT
>NC_068984.1:68951480-68953740 GCF_001194135.2 Octopus bimaculoides
GGGTAAAACTCTTTTACAAGAATTTTATCAAGAAGCCAGTGTGTAAAAGAATTCATAAGGGAAATTTTTATTCCCAAGACTATAATTATTCGTTTATATTTATATAAAGGGCATTATTACAGAAAAATAATAACACCACACAGTCGATACACAATTAAGTTTATTTTCAAAGAAAGTTGGTCATCTTCTGTTGGTTGTTTTTTCCTCGCATTAGGTACTAAATGTGGTTATTTTGAGAAGTACACTGTGTGGCGTTATTATATATATATATATATATGTTGGTGTGCGTGTCTGCGTGTGTCTGTGTTTATACCCCTCCCACCGCTTGAAAACTAGTGCTGGTGTGTTTTCGTCTCCGTAACTTAGCGATGCGACAAAATGAAACGATGCCATAAGTACCAGGCTTATCAAAAATATATACTTGTGTTTAATGATTGAAACAAATGAATAATAAAGATAAACAATTGTTTTAATGTTATTCGTTCATATAATGATTATACGGAGATTAATCAGTTTTCAATACATACATACGTACATACATACGAAGGTGGGCTGAAAAGTTTATAGGCTGACTATGAAGGAGTGAAGCCAGAGCTGTGAAGTCTTGCATGAGTTAATTTTAATTATTTGTATTAACAACGACGTTGTTTCATTCCAGGAAAACTAACATCTAACTGTTCAAAGAAAACTTGAAATGTAACAAGTAGCGACTTCTCTTGAAGACGGGCAAAATTTCGTAGCTTGGTTTTATAACGTACCTGCAGAAAAAGGGTTTAGTCCCAAAGACATTCATGCTGACATAGTTGCTACATTAGGGGTGGTGCTCTAACGTCATAAACAGCGCAAATGTGGGTTGGTGAATTTAGTAGAAATGAGAGTCTTGAAGATGACCCAAGGTCTGGACTTCGTGCAACTGCCGCCACCAAGAAAAGCATTGGTCGTGTTCACCACATTTTGATGTATGACAGGCGTTTGACTATAGATCAAATAACCAAGGCTATTAGCATATCCAGTGAGAGAGTTGAGAATATTCTGCTCAGTGAACATAGCATGACGAAGGTTTCTGCTTAGTGAGTACCACGTCTTCTAACACCTGATAAAAAGAACACCAGGCTGATCACATCTGACATTGTTTGTGGCAGATTCAGCTTATTTTCTTGAACGTTTCCTAACCCAGGGTAAGTGTTGGCTTCATTGCTTTGAGTCAGAGATAAAGAGACAATGCATTCAGTAGAAACACCCATTCTCACTTGGCTTAAGAAAGCCAAGACTGTTTCATCTGCAGGGAATGGGATCGCCACAGTCTTTTTTGGATGCAAGAAGCATTGTGTTTATTGACTACCTTCAGGAGGGCCACACCATCAAAGGAGAATATTATGCAAGGTTGCTGACGTAGTTCGAAAAGACTGTCTAAACCAAACGTCAAGGAAAACTGACGAAAGGGGTCTTGTTTCATCTGGGCAATGCTCCAGCACACAAGTCCTTGGTTTCAGTGGCTGCTATAAGGTACTGTTTCTTTGAACTGGTTGATCACCTTCCTTATTCTCCTGATTTGATCCCATCTGACTATCATCTGTTCCACAATATGAAAGAAAAAACATTGACTGGGAACTAGTATCACATTGATGATAATGCCGTACGTGCTGTTGATGATTTTTGGACCAATAGAATGAAAGCATCTTCACCAATGGGATGATGCACTGCAACACAGTTGGAATAAATGTGTGGCTCCTAAGAGTGACTATGTCGAAATATAAACCTCATTATGCCTGGCACATTCCGTGGGAGTATCTTGGTCAGCCTATCAACTTTTCAGCCGCCCCTCGTACATATTTTTACATACATACATGTATGCATGCATCCATTCTACTATCCAGCTAATCCATCCATCCGTACGCACACAAACATACATACACGCATACATACATATTATATTTATATATATATATATGTACATAGCACTCAGCAGAAAAAGGCTGCATCCATTACCTACATCGACATTGAAGGGGATGATGTGATAGCTGCCATAAATGAAATGAGCTCAAATTCGGCAACTGGCCCCGATGATTTCCCAGCTGTCCTCTTGAAGTCGTGTAAACAAGAACTAGCAGGACCACTCCAGATACTCTTCCAGAGTTTCCTTGCAAATGGTAAACTTCCCAAAAAGCTGAAGGAAGGCACCATATGTCCTATCCATAAAGGTGGAAGCAGAGCAGAGGCTGGGAACTACAGGCCCATCTCTCTGACTTCACATATTAGC
>NC_068984.1:68954705-68969505 GCF_001194135.2 Octopus bimaculoides
CCACTTGGCTGAAACACATAAATAAATAAATAAATAAATATATATATATATGCATGTATATATATATATATGTATGTATGTATGTATGTATGTATGTATGTATGTATGTATGTATGTATGTACGTATGTATGTATGCATGCATGTATGTATGTATGTATGTATGTATACATGTGTGTGTGTATAATTTGAAATTTATGAAATAAGATTCACGTGTGCGATAACTAGACAGATCTCGAATTGTACTTTAAACATTCGAAACATCGAAGATATCAGCTACCTTGAAATCAATCTATTTTCAGCAGAACGCTTTATTATGAAGTTTGTTTACTCGTATGAAATATGTACTTATTCAACTTGTTTCTAAATTTAAGATTCATTATTTCGTTATAATCAAGGATACACATTTGAATTAAGATTTTCGTATACTCAATAATCAAATTTTGTGGGGCTTGGAAAAAATATTTAGCTAAAATTATCCAGTAATTCCTCGAAATTTACTGATTTCCTTTCAGGAATATAATTTAAGCAAGTGTCATTATATTATCGAGCTTATGAATTCAGATTGTTTGAAACCTTCTGCTAGTTTGTCATATTTAATAGATTATTTACATTCTGGCAACTTTATTGTCATAAACATATGTTTAAATAACAATTACCTTCACATATTCTGTTCTGCAGCATCTGCATACATGGAATTTATATATTTAAATTTACTTTTTATAAATTATCTTCACAATATATGATATTTCTTTGAAAAAAAAAAAAATTCTGCATGTGATTTATATAGACCTTTGCTGAATATAAACCTTTTATAGAAATATAGCTTTAATTAAAGAAATAATTTTAACAAAACTATTTAACTAACTGTACGATTTTATTTCTTAACTGTTTGTCAGATATACATGAAATGTATAATGTATTAAAGAAATTATCAGAACCATAAATTTTCACTTATTGTTAATCACTGAATACGTTTATGCGTGGATAATTTGAAGTGTAATATTTTCGAAAGATTATTCTTGAATTACTAAATAATTACATAACCCATTGAATTGTATATGCTCATTTTTATTTTTAATAATATTCACTTTGAATATGTATAGAAAATGTAGATTAGTTTCTGAATAGCAAACTAATATTTTTCAGAACTACATTTATTTCTAAATGCATTAGGCTACAATCAAAGGATTGAAGAATTTTAAGTGAATAATATTTGCAAAAAATTATATATATCGATGATAATGAATATGTATGATAAAAAGGGTAATATATTCCTGCTATTGTTCTTCATTAGTAAGTAAAGCATGTTTAATGAATACAAAATCTTTTAAAATTATACCTGCTCATAAATTCTGCTTTCAGTTAATCATTTTATGTTTTCATACATAATGCATACATACATAATGTATGTTTTCGATACATAATCAACTTAGTTTCCTGAATAGAAATTTTGGAAACCAGGTTAACAGTAACAAGTAATGTGGTGGTGTCTTGGCATATAGATAAAAAAGTTCAAAATCTGTTTCATGACTTTTTATAATTAAATCACGTGCACTATATATTTCTAAAACTTGAGGTATAAAGAATTGTCATTTGAAATTAATCCAAAGCTATTGCCATAGATATAAAAGAAAAAGTTTTTGACGATTCCAAGCTATTGATTGACTTTAAGAGCAAATTCACAACTAAGAGCATCCCGGTGATAGTACATAATTCTCTATTTCCTCTTTCATGTGGTAATTAGTAACTCCTAGTATCGTTTACGAATGAATATTTTAACTTGTACAGATTCCAGTATTTTATTGTGTTTTTATTAAAATTTGCCTCGTTCTCCGCGTAAAATTGCTTACTAAACTCTGGTGAAGGTAAAGAGAAGGCATTCTAATTTTTCTTAAACCTTTTAGTAATGCAACCTTATGTCAGGATGTTGCATATTTTAATGTGTTATACTTGCCATATGTAAAACTGATCGAAATTTTCAATAGAAAGAGAAATAACGAGAAAGTATAACATTTGTTAAGTAAAGGAAAACACAAAGTTCGTCAATGGAATCAAATCAGATATGACTCATTACACTGTGCAACACGATTTTTGTCCGTTGGTAGTAACTATTATTTCCTATTTGCTTACCCCGAGAAAGTATGAAAAAATGGCTATTTCCTTCAAATTTTGCTTTTGTTCTATTTATATAAATTGATAAATTGCAAAAAAAAACTCCCTCTCAACTTATGGATATGATGCTCTCTCACAACTGCTGCTCACGATAAAAGAAGCACATATTGCCAGCCACTAAGGGACATGCTCAAGTGGTTAAGTCAAGCAACTGACAAGCAAATCTGTGGTACTGTGCTGAATATTTTCCATAACGTTATTTCTGCTTCAACAAACCAGCAATGAATCTATCAGAGATACAATAGAAAGTAGGTTAGTTTCGAAACATTCATGTCCAGGTAACAAAAGCAATGTTTGAAGGGAATAGTAGTCATGTCCTTTAATTTCTAGAAGCAAATAAGAAATAAGACTTACTGACCAAAGGCAAAAAAAAAAAATAAACAGAATAAGAATTGTGTCACACAGTCTAATTTGACAATACGAATGAAACTTACATCGTTGATTAATGAAAACTGCGAGAGAAAAATATATTACACTCTAATAATCTACATCAAACTTATATGAACTTGCCAGACGTCCATCTCTTCGTTTTCATCTCAATCTAATTTTAATTTGTTTCAAGACTTTCAAAACAGCTTGGTATGATCTGAAGTAGTCCTTTTCTTTGCCAAAAGAACGGGTGACAGCATAGATTTACCCTGCTTTTGTCTCTATTGCTTTATATTTAGCTTGACCATAGTAATGAAGGTTGAATATATAAATCATGAATCCATCGCAGCAATGTTCAGAAGATTTGACGAGTTCATCAAACATTCGTTAGACAACAAAAGCTTTAAATCAATCTTCTTTAAGAAAAGAATTAGAAATAAATAGTAATGATAATCCTTTCTACTAAAGACACAAGGCCTGAAATTTTGGAAGATGGTACTAGTCGATTTGATTGATTCCAGTATTTAGCTTATCGACTCAGAAATGATAAAATGTTAAGTCGGCCTCAGCGAAATTTGAACTCAAAATGCCGTTAAGCGTTTTACTCGGCGTACTAACGATTCTGACAGCTAACCGCCTTAATAATAATAATAATAATAATAATAATAATAATAATAACAATAATAATAATAATAATAATAATAATAATAATAATAATAATCATAGCAAAAACAACAGTAACAACAACAATAAATTATTACTTCAAAATAAAAAAATAATTTTAATTCTAATGGCAGAAAGCACAGAATTGTTAATTAATATACACATAATTTGGTTTCAAAATTAAAAAAAGTTTTTAAATATTCATAAAATTACTAGATAATATTTCGTGAAGTGATTACATCAGAACAGAAATTCAAAGACATCAGCAAAATAAAATGAAAAAGCTAAATAATTGAAATAAAATTCATAAAATAATATGCAAGTGACCGGGAGATTTATTGATAAACAAATAACTTTTTTCTTTATTGATAATAATTTTTTTTTATTTAAAAAAGTATAATTCTTTAATGACTGTTGCAAATTAAAGAAAAAGTAAAGTAATCCACATACATTTACACGCACAATGCACGCATACACACACACATTCGTAGACGCATATATGTATATACGTATGTTCGCGTGTATATATATATACACAAATAGGAAGAGAGAGAGAAAAAGAAAGTGGTAGAGAGAGAGATAAAAATAAAGAGGATAGCAACAGTCAATCTAAGATTAGCAACGAACGTAAATTTTATATGACTTTTCTGAAGTAAGTCGTATTATCTTAAACTCACAAATTAGCGCACGATAAAAATAATAGAATGAATCGATAACTTATGAGTTGCTCTTGTCATTTCTTTTAAATGCGAAGAAAAGTATTACAAAAGAAAGTAATAATAATAGAGCAATAAATTCGAATAGTGATATCGCAAACTATGAATGTTTTAGAGAGCAAATAATTCACATTTTCAGGAAAATTATATAGGTAATGAAGTCTTTTGCTAAATCGCTTTACATTCTGCATTCAAATCCTGTTGTACATGATTTTACCACACATATTTACGATATTCGTATATTATTGAGTGTAACCTGTTTTTGGTATTCTGACCTGTCATTTGGTATCTTTTTCTTTTTGGATGTTTTGTGCTAGTTTATAACTTTTTCCGCCTTCAACATTATTTAAATTCTTGAGAGACAGATATCTGGACAGCCATGGAACATTTACTGCTTCAAAATCGTAATATTATTTTGTACTGGTGAACCTCTCCAATTTCAAAGAGCTGTTATATGTAGCCACATATTTCGTATTACAATACACGGAAGGGAAGTCTGTATAATTCGTTACTAGGAAAATAAATCAGCTTTGTCGATTTACTCATCTTATATCAATATTTTAGAGCTGAACCTGTCACCTGGGCAGATAGTATAGATGCATAAAATAGGGAAGATGCCCTGTGAGATCAAACTCACCAGCCATCAAGTAGTGCAACAAGCCATCTGAAATGATATCCTTTTCAAAATCTAAATTTCATGTCCATTCCTTTCAAATATTCACACATTAACAAATGTATATGGGGAGTAGTTAGTATATCAAATTGGAGGTGTTGGATGGATGCTGCATGTAAGTGTTATGCGAGAAAGTGCTTTAGGCATACGCCTCAGCGTTAAGTAACGCATACAAATTCTGCTAGGTTGATTAAGCCCAATAATTCCTGTAACGAAGACGATAATCAGATTTATATCTTGTTCACCAAAACGAAGAAAAATAGAGGGTGATGGTTTTGAATACCAGAGCCTTCCTACATAGGGAATGTATACTTCATCAGAGTTTAGTAGTTAGCAATTTTACGTGAAGAACATGGCAGACTCAAAAGGAAAACACAAAGAAATACTGAAATTTATGTAAGCTAAAAGATTTGTTTGTTAAATGATATTATAGACGAATAGTCGGACATACTAATTAGGATATGAAAGAGGAAATATAGAATTATAAACGATCACCTAGGCGTTCTTAGTTGTAAATTTGCAGAAAGACACTGATTAGTTACGTAAATGAATCCCGAGACAGCAAGTGACAGAAATGAAATTGTATAGTGTATATGGTTTTCAGTGCTATATGAGACTTAAAATGAATGGAGAACTGTAGTGGCAAGAAGTGAAATCGAAAAGCCAGGTAGGAAGCAAGATATCATGAGTAGCTTACCACGAAGAGAAGTTATACCCATATGAAACATTATATTTTTAGGAAATCTAACCTAGACATCATTAGCGATACTGAAGAAAAGGCTTCATCATTGTCAACTGATACAAAGCCAAACAAGATGCTTTAGAGTAAGTCGCCTGTAAGGGCACTACACTGATTGACCAAGTTGTTAACGCTGAGGAATTTTAGAAAACAATTTATTTCAGATAAGAGTGTAGTTACAAATTCGATACTGTGTGCTCAGTTCAAGTGTATTCGGTACAATAGGTGTTGTGATGTCGCTGAGAGGTTGCTGGGGCTTGAGATGTGAAAGGTCCACAGAAGAGATTAGCTGTAAGGCAGTAATAAAACAAAATTTATTAAATATATATTCGTTTAGTAAATACGCTCCTGGGCCTTGTACCCTACAGGTGATAGATAATTATAGGCTGAGTGATTTTGGAAAATCTGTGTCACAAATATGTAGGCCAATTTAACATAGAAATCAAAACTGATTAATTCTCATAAAATCTATTGTGAAAACCATGTCCTTCATAAACACGTGTAGCAGTTTTGTTGTTTCTGAAATAACTATTTAAATAGCTTTCTGAATCATTATGTCTGAAGCAGAAGGTAGAATGGAAAAGACTAATTTATTTTAGTGTATTTGACAAGAGCTGTCTGGCGGCAAAATGACAACATTAACGACTACATCTTTGTCATCAAATCTTAAGTTTTTGCCATAAGACTTTCATAGAATCAGTTGTTTTGTTCCTCCGACTATACTTAAGAAGTCATCGAGAGCTTCTGTAGCTTTGAAGAGGCAGTTAGTAATGGAAGTTTGAAAACATAGAAGCTATATTAAGGAAATGGTATTATAAGTTCATGGAGCTATTACATCTGTTAACAAGAAAGCATTAGAAAATTTCTTTCTTAATAATAATACCAACCTGACTGCGGAAAAAGTAGGAAAAATGATGCTACGATGTAGTGGTGCATCAACAGTGTGAATGTACCATATTTAAGTTAGACGATTTGATAAATGTGAAGCACAAACGAGCATGATAGGCATAGTACATATTAAATGTATCAGCCGGTGAGGTGACTACGCCCTAATGACGTGATGCAAATAGCTGATTGATTCTGAATAGAATAACTATAGTGTGCCATTTTTGAACAGTGACTGTGAAAGAGAAATCTATAGGAAAACGAAGTGAGATAAGATCTGAAGTCTCACAATCAAGATGAATAAAAACCGAAACAATTGGTATTACGTTGCATGGAAGACCACTCCAACTTATAGCATTATAAAAAAAAAAAACGAAAAAATGTGATAAAACTTTGTTGATGTTATTACTAATGATGATGTTGATACGTCTCTATGTATATATGTGTACGTGCTTGTAAATATATATATTAATGTGTGTGTGTGTGTATGTGTGTGTGTGTGTGTGAATGATATTTTATTCTTGGCAATCTTCACACCAATGAAACTATATAATGCAATAGAATTAATTCTGAAGATGTTGCGTTCATAAGTAATTCAATATAAGTTGTTTTTTTTAGGTTCTCTCTTTTATTTCTTCTATTTTTTTCTTCTGCATTATTGTAATACATACACACACACACACACACACACACACACACACAAACAAATTCCCAAAACATGAAGTTCCATTACAATGCAACAGAAAAGAGGTGTGCCAAATACAAGTAATGTCTATATTGAATTTTTTTCAATGGTGTCTGTGTGTTAGTGGAGTAGTTGACAATATGTTTCTTGGCAAATATATTACAGTTTTTTTTTTCAATATATTATCTTATAACACATTGCCAGGTGTGATAAATGTTTTCTGAAAATTACTGCTTGCTGAAACAGTGCAATAGTTAAGTAGTTGTTAATGATTAAATGTTGCAATTTCCTCATAAGTTCAGAGCTGTTCGAGCAGAACCTATATTCAAAGGCACCTTGACCATCACCTTGTGTCATCGTTTTGTCAGAGTAATGAGTCGATATATATATATATATATATATATATATATGCTCCTTAAAAAAGATATATAAGACATGCGTTTTAGGAAGATTTCGGGAAACCGACCAGCTGCATGAAAGTTTCCCAGTTAGATCGTAACGATTAGATATTTAACGTAGGTAATAACTGTTGAATAGCTAGTGAATGGGAAACTGTACGCAGTGTAATCGTAAGTTAACATTTTCAGTCAGCTAGAACAACAACATAGAGCAGTGTTTCTCAACCGAGGTCCATGTGGCGCCTGAGGACTTCTGGGGGTCCACGCATCGAAAAAAAAAAAAAAGGAAATAGAGCCCTGAAAAAATTTGCCTTCGATTTATATATTGGAATGTATTGCAAGAAACTGCACGGCGTCTTATTCTAACAGTTTATATAGTTCAACTTACATTAGTTAATGTGAGAAAAGGGAAAATGAAATAAGAATTTCGAAAGAAGTTTCTATAAAACTAGGTTTTAAATATCGAATGGCTACGGGGCCCATCAAAATAAAATAGGAATCAAAAGGGCCCAAATATTAAAAAAAAAATTATTGAGATCCATGACAGAGGCTCTTGAAAGCCTTCATGCTCTGTGGGCAAAGTATTGCTTGTTAGTGGTGTTGTGTCACTTTTATATCTTCAGTTCCTTATTACTATTTTGCCAAATAGAGTTATATATATATCAATATTTTTTCCAGCGAGTTCTTCCTTTACATAAGATTTGATTTAAAGGAGATTTAGTTGAAATTCTTAGCAGATCAGTCGACATCTTACATACTGTATACTCGTCGGTAGTAAAGTTTGAAGTCCTCATATAGTGTTCATATGTATTTCATATTAATATTTTTCATTTCCATTTACAGATTATTACTGGTATAAGTTTTGTACTGTCGTATCTCAAACTAAATTTTATTCTTTTTCAAAGTTCTTGTGCGTATAGAACATTATTCTGTGTGATGTGCAAGTAAGAATCGATCAAGATGGTCTTGAATATTATATGTGAATACACTGCTTTGATCTCCTTGCCTGTCTGGCCAAGAATATCTCGGAACCATAGCCCATTCATTGTAATAAAGTGTTTATTGCATGCTTACAGTACTTATTTTTGTCTCTTTTGATCTAGAAATACTTCTATATTGCCTCTCCGACATACCTCAAACCAGTCATATCTTTAGATATATATTCAACATTTGTATGCACCGAACTTATAAATGTTTTCTGAATTCGCTCGCGTTGCATACTAGAATCATGTCCTTTCTTCTACGTGCTTGTACTACGGAAGTTATTAAAAATATCATAAATATAATCTTTAGAGCAATGCATGGAAAAATCGGTAGAAGTCATACGAAAAGGTGGTTAACCGTTGAGGCCAATTCTGCTGTTAATCCTTCCGAATTTGGAGTAGGCTTAATAAACTATACGCAACAATATAGGTGCAGGCGTGACTGTGTGGTAAGAAGCTTCTTTCCCAACCACACGGTTCCGGGTTCAGTCCTACCGTGATACTTTGGGCAAGAGTCTTCTACTATAGCCTCGGGGCGACAAGAGCCTTGTAAGTGAATTTGGTAGACGGAAATTGAAAGAAGCCCGTTGTGTATACACACACACACACACACACCACAGACACAGACACACACACATATGTATATATTTAGGTGCGTGTTTTTCTCCCCTAATCGCTAGACAACCGATAATGGTCTGTTTACGACCGCGTAACTTAGCGGTTCCGTGAAAGAGACTGATAGAATAAGTAATAGGCTTACAGACAATGACTCCTGAGGTCGATTTCTTCGACTAAAAAAGACCTTTAAGCATGGCTGCTGTCAAATGACTGGAACAATTAAAATGAGAAAAAAATAACCATTAGAATGTATGGTTTTGCTTCGTACATTCTGTTGTAAAGCAATCTTTTACCACTTTTGGACCTGTGTTTTGACGACGGTTGTCGCTCGGATAGATATTGTTAAATTCCAAAGTATCAATAGAATGTTTCTATCTGGCACTGTACGACCCCACCAGTCGTACAGTGTT
Source organism: Octopus bimaculoides (assembly GCF_001194135.2). Lineage (NCBI taxonomy): Eukaryota > Metazoa > Mollusca > Cephalopoda > Octopoda > Octopodidae > Octopus > Octopus bimaculoides. The sequence goes on from NC_068984.1 coordinate 68,964,018, forward strand.
ATTATCCTCAAAATGTTTGAGTGTTATAACCTCCACTCAAAATCACAGCATGATTACTATATCAGCACAGACACAACTATCAACACAGTCTACACATAATCTCGACCTTCTGACCTTTTTCTATCGACCGGCTACTGGTCTATTTATAATGGCTGGCTACTACCACTTTTTTTACCGCGGAGGGGTGTACAGTTTTACTTTACAACAGGTACATTGCAAACAATGATTATGATGAGAAGGAAGAAGAGTAGGAGTAGTAGGAGGAGGAGAGGGAAGAAGAGAATACCAAAACCACTTGTTGAAGGTAACAACATCACAATCGTTTGGGACGTTACAGTATGTACTGACAGCAGAATAGTCATTTTGCAATCGCTCAGATATAATTGTTAAAAACAAAATGCAAAACCTACCTATTTATGAATATAACAATAGTGGAGGTGCAATGGCCCACTGGTTAGGGCAGTAGACTCGCGGTCATAGGATTACGGTTTCGATTCTCAAACCGGGCGTTGTGAGTGTTTATTGAGCGAAAACACCTAAAGCTCCACGTAGCTCCGGCAGAGTATGGTGGCGAACCCTGTTGCACTCTTTCACCACAACTTTCTCTCACTCTTACTTCCTGTTTCTGTTGAGCCTGTAATTCAAAGGGTCGACCTTGTCAAACTGTGTCACGCTGAATATCCCCGAGAACTACGTTAAGGGTACACGTGTCTGTGGAGTGCTCAGCCACTTGCACGTTAATTTCACGAGCAGGCTGTTCCGTTTATCGGATCAACTGGAACCCTCGACGTCGTAAGCGACGGAGTGCCAACAACAACGAATATAACAATACCACCTGATAAAAATGTAACTTGCCAAGGAAGATGATAAACGTGCTGATTATGACGACTTAGACATATAATTAAGCGGGACATAGCAGCTGAAAACAAAACAACACCAGCTGTGATTGGAATACTTAGAGGTTATAAAGAAAACGGTCTGTGGGTTACTGGAGAAATATCCCAAGGAAATCAAGCACATTCAAAATTCAAACAATAGTACGAAACAATACGGTTCACATTTTATGTATGTTCTTGTCTTTGTATTCTATATACTGAAAAACAAATTTTTCACTTCCCTCTCTCTCTTATTATTATTATTATTATTATTATTATTATTATTATTATTATTATTATTACTTGAGCCAAGAATGGAAACCATAAAAGGACGCAGCAACAATGATATTACACCACAATGCCTGCACTAGTCTACTGGTTGTTCCTTGGCAGGTATTTTTAACAACAGCAACAAGAACAACAACTACTACTAAAAATAATATTAATAATAATAATAATAATAATAATAATAACAATAATGATGATGATGATGATGATGATGATGATGATGACGACGACGACGACGACGATGATAATAATAATAATAATAATAATAATAATAATGATAATAATAATAATGATGATAATAATGATAATAATAACAACAACAATAACCCACAAATACAAGACACACTATACAGCAAGTACCTAGTGAAATAAACTTCCACCAGCAAACTGTATAAGCAATGCATTACACACTCAACACACAATACAAGTAGTAACACAGCAAAAGACTGCACCACACATCAAGAGAAAAGAACTAACACAATACAGTACCGGAAAGAGTTTGCACACTCCAAACAGCAGAAAAGAACACACAATGCTGCACACAACCCAGCTACAAGGAAGTGTAGCAGGTGAAGCAGTAGAAAATCGTCACAATTTACCAAATATTGAACAGTCATATAATGATAATGATAATAATAATAATAATAATAATAATAATAATAATAATAATAATAATAATAATAATAAAAATAATAATAATAATAATAATGATGATGATGATGATGGTGATGATGATGATGATGATGATGATGAGGAGGAGGAGGAGGAGGATGAGAAGGATAATGATAATAATAATAATAACAACAACAATAACAATAATAATCGACTATCATAAGCCTTACAATATGATCCCACAGGATCGACTATCGTAAGGGGTACGATATGATCCCACAAGATCGACTATCGTAAGGCGCGCGATATGATCCCACACGATCGACTATCGTAAGGCGTACGATATGGTCCCACAGGATCGAATATCGTAAGGCGTACGATATGATCTCACAGGATCGACTATCATTAGGCGTACGATATGATCTCACTTGATCTACTATCGTAAGGCGTACTATATGTTTCCACATTTTTGATTATGGAGTGTATGAACCTATTTGGTATTGCATCGAATGTTGAGCGATTGCTTGGAAAAATTATGGTGAATTAGAGGACGGACCTAACAGCATATGGAAGAAGTTTAGGGAGAGTAGAAATTAGGAGGAGCATCTTCCAAGGGGACTGGCTGTCCCCACTGATCTTTGTACTGTGCATGATACCACTCACACTGATTCTGAGGAAAGCAAAAGCTGGGTATGCATTCAAAAGCCGCCAACAAAAAGTCAACTGTTTGTTATTCATGGATGACCTCAAGCTTTATGGTAAAGATGAAGTCCAAGTCAGTTCCCTCGTTGACACGGTGTATACCTTCAGTGCTGATATCAGAATGGAGTTCGGACTGAGAAAGTGTGGAGTGTTAGTCTTGAAGAGAGGCAAAATCAAATGTATTGACGGGCTAATGATACCGTCGGGGAAGGTTATGAAGCAGATAGAAGAGACAGGATATAAGTACTTGGGGAATTGGGAAATGGATAAATTGATGGAGAAAGAAATGACAGAAAAATTTAAGGTGGAGTACTTACGCAGACAAAGACTGATCATTAAATCGAAATTAGATAGACGGAATAAGATCGAAGCTATCAACACTTGGGCGGTTTCTCTCCTTAGATATAGAGCAGTGGTAATCGGATGGACAGTAGACGAACTAAACAGCTTACACAGAAAGACAAGGAAGTTGCTGATTAGATATGGGTCACCCCACCCAAAAAGTGATACAGACGGTCTGTATGTACCAAGAAATAGAGGGGGAAAAGGACTTATTTGATGCGAACATAGCATTAGAGCAGAAGAAAACAACATAGAATGATATATAAAAAAAAAGTGCCACAGAACCGCTGTTGTTAGAAGTAAGAAGATCAGGCTTGTGTAGGATGAAAGTTTGCAAAGATAAAGCACTATAGAAGAAATTGAAAACGAATGAAACTGAAAATAGATGGTTAAAGAAAAGAATGCATGGTCAATTTCACAGGGATGTTGAAGATAAGACAGACAGAGAAACAATATGGCTGTGGATGACTAAATGGGATTTAAAACCTGAAATGGAGGCTCTAATCTGTGCTGCCCAAGAGCAAGCACTAAGAACAAACTACATAAAATACAGAATAGATAACACATGAGAAAGTGATAAGTGCAGAACTTGTGCACAAAACGGTGAAACCGTATGGCATAATACCAGCCATTGTACGCCACTAGCCAAAGAGGAAAATAAGAGACGACACGACAATATAGCCAGGCTTGTCCATTGGACACTTTGCAACAAGTATGGACTTGACAGAGCCAAAAATTGGTACGACCACAGAACCGAAGGCATCGTCGAAAATCGAAATGCAATGATCCTATGAGATTTCCTGATTCAGTACGACCATGAGATAGACAATAGGAAGCCGGACATAGTCTTAATTGAGAAATAAAACACACTATGCGGGATCATAGACATAGCATGCCCAGCTGACAACGAGAGATATGACAGGTTAGCTTGGGCAGCTAAGCAGCTGCGGTCGAATGTAAAATGTAGCAGTAGTGCCAATAATTGTCGGAGGTCTGGGAACAGTGAGCGAAAATCTCGAGAAATACGTGGAACAAATAGGGGCTGCAATAAGGGTGGAGCACTTGCAGAAGACAGCACTGCTTCGAACCGCTGGAATACTCCGGAAGGTGCTCGAAAATCAGGGGCGTTACCTTAGTTCACTGGTAGTGAACAGCTGACACTGTAATACATCTCCAGCGTTAGAAGTTGTGCAAAGGCAATAATAATAATAATAATAATAATAATAATAATAATAATAATAATAATAATAATAATAATAACAACATCAACAACAACAACAACAGCAACAACAACCATAATCGTAATCACTATCATTATCATCGTCATCGTCGTTGCTGTTATTGTTGTTATTCTTCTTGCTGGTATTGTTGTTGTTCCTATTATGGTAACAGAGTTGTGTCAGAAATGATAAGATAGCAGAATAAGTGATCTGCAGTATATAGTTAATTGAACAACTTGCATACCAATATTACTGAGATTGATTTAGCTTTTCGTCCTTCCAAAGTTGATAAACTTTTCTTTTTCATCCTTCCAGAATTGATCACATAGATATCAGTAAAACACTAGAGTGAATTACACTTTCCAATTCCTCTGTCTTTGTCTAAAACCGGTGACCCCCGTACCTATCTTACAGACCAATCGTATTAGGGCATTGATGTGATGGGTTTAATAAATGTATTCCTTATTTTGTTTTGTTCGTCTATGTTACAAAAATGATATACCAGAATCAACTTTACTTTCCATCGCTCCATTATCAATACAGAGTATTCAAGTTACATATTAGCGACGATTCGATAGAATTGATTAACTCATGCTCCTGAAATATCACGACCCTAAAATTCTTTATGTTTGTATTCGTGTGCGTGACAATCATTATTATTTTTTCATTATTCATATTATTCTTAATATTATTATTATTCTCATTATACCCATTATAAGCAAGCTTTCACATCTCAAAGAAAATTATTTTAAAACCCTTTACAATGTTATAGTAGATTTTTCACTGATCAAAACTGTAATTGATTTTCCAGACAGGAATAGCTAAGTGAAGAGATTGAATTTAGTGATTAGTATCTTAAACCATTGTTTACCCTTAAGAAAGTCTTTGTTATACTTCAGGCTCATTAGCATTTCTTTAGATGATTCAAGCATTTCTTTTCTTCTCATTTTTTATGAACCATTAATATTTCTCTATACATTTCCATTATTTCATGAAATTATGGACATCATTTACAGTTGGTCAAAATTCAGATCAGTAATAAAAATACGAAAATTTCAGCCAATGATTTCATTAGTTTTGATCTTTATTTGATCATATTGTTAAACGAGAAAAAGTTTAAAATTTCAAAACAAAGCTTATATTTGCATCACTAGCCACATTAAAATGAACGAAATGTTGAAATTTATCATAAAGTAATAATGAAATTTGAATTGTAAGACATCACGTATCTCAGTTAATGGTCCACGTGAATACACACACACATACATACATACATACATGCATATATACATACATACGTACATGCATGCATACATACATATATACATACATACATGCATCATATATATATATATATATATATATATATATATATATATATATATAGACAGATAGATAGATAGATATATAGATAGACGCACACAATATATTTGTGTGTATATCTATTAT
>NC_068984.1:68970050-68971193 GCF_001194135.2 Octopus bimaculoides
ATATATATATATATACATATGTAAAATCTTTTTTTCAGAATGAGATAAAAAAACCAAAGCTGTGAAGATTTTAGAACATTTATAAATAGGTCTTACAGCTGTTTCCAGGATATTTATTATATCTCTTTATCGGAGAAAATGGTTAAGCAATAGCTAATTTAGATAAGATACAAAACAGAGAGTGAAAATAAATGTGAGATATGCAGAGATATTGCATTTGTAGATCCATTATCTAGGCAGAATGGTATGCATATAAGATTCCAGTACCTTGTCAGTAAAATCCAATAGTATTTAAAATTCGTCATTCCAAGTATAAAGTTTTACACAGTGCTATTGAATCAAGGGTTTTATTTAAATTGACCTAAAAGTAGGGAATGTATTTGTAAGGTCAATTCGAAAACAGGAAGAGAGGAATAAAGAAAATAGAAAAAAAGATAAGAAGAAATAAGAAGAAAAAAGAAAAAAAGAAAAGAGCAAGAAGAGAGGAATAAAGAAAATAAGAAAAGAAAGAAAAACAAGGAGAGAGAAAATAGGGGAAAGTGTACCAGTTAGTGGTAAGTCAAGATAATTTGAAAGTAGGAATGGGGAGATGAGGGTGATAGAGAGAGAAAGGTATTAGAGTGTAAAAAGATAGATGGAATGGGTGTGATAGAGAGAGGGAGAGGTATAATAATGTAAAAGTTAAAGGAGTGTCAGTAATGTAATGACAGAGTCTAAATGATGGGGTAGAGAGATGGGTAGTAATATGGAATGAAGAAGTTAGGAATATGGATTAGGTGGTTGGACAGGTCAGTGCTTAGTAGTAGAGGAAAATATATATGTGAAGAGGTATGCATTTGTATATATTAGACATGTATATATATATATATTTATACAGATGTTTATACATATCAATATCTACATATACAACTCTATACTAAAATCTTCACAGCCTTGGTTTTTTTTATCTCATTCTGAAAAACAAATTTTTATATATATACATATGCTGATATATGACCTACGTTGATATATGACCTACGTTGGTCTCCTCATTCGCGTAATTACCGAACCTGGATCTTAACTGTGGACTATCCATAGCACTTACTCAGCATTACCTGACACCTTTGGGTCTTATTAATGCCATTACCTCTCCTAGCCTCTCTC
>NC_068984.1:68971203-68975189 GCF_001194135.2 Octopus bimaculoides
TCTCTCTCTCTCTCTCTCTCTCTCTCTCTCTCTCTCTCTCTCTCCCTATAAATATATATATATACATTGTTTTATTCTTCTACATGCTTCAATCATTTGACTGGGACCATGCTTGTGTACCGCCTTTTAGTCGAAGAAATCGACCGCTGGACTTATTTTTTTAAGCCGGGTACTTATTCTATCGGTCTCTACTGCCGAACCGGTAAGTTACTGGGACGTAAACACACCAACATTGGTTGTCCAGCGATGGAATGTGTGGGACAAACACAGACACAAAGACACAAACATGCATATATACATAAGTATATGACGGGCTTCTTTCAGTTTCCGTCTACCTAATTCACTAACAAAGCTTTGGTCGCCCCGAGGCTATAGTAGACGACACTTGCCCGAAGGTGCCGCGCAGTGGAACTGAACCAGGAATCACGTGGTTGGGAAGCAAGCTTCTTCGTTTTAGGAAATTGGCCATGAAGGCCATACATAGAGGGGACAGCACAAGGTGGGGACAAACAAAAATAGAAAACGGATGGATAAATTAATTAATATAATGAAAGATGAAATGAAGCCGTTCGGCTCGACCTCCGAGCGACTTCATTGAACCATCTTAATACATTTTTTAAACACTAATTTATAACACAAATATTAGCGACAGCTAATTATTATTCCTCCGAACGATGTTTACATTGTGCTTCTTCAAAATATCATAAACACTTACTTGCTTAGGCATTGAGCTGGTGTCCAATTTCTTGACCCAGCACTCATAGTCATGGTTTTCCTCAAAGTCTTTTAATCTTGGTATATATATGTTGGGTCTGACCCTACACAACGAAGATACTCGGGCAACGTTGTCTTGTCTTAGGCAAGACAAATGATCAATCAGAGATACATCAATGTTACTTATTTAATCCACTGGCTCTCAGTGAATGAAATACAAATCGAATTTCGGTAGAATTCGAACGTTTGCTTCTTTTAGAATTAAATGGAATGTATTCTATACTACTCAGGAGGAATAAAGTAAAACAAATTTATAAGAAATTAACCGTTCTCGAGAAACATTGTCATAGCTAGAGCTGTAGCTAATTCTAGTTTCACATCAGAACATTTTCAATTCAGTTGTTTTGTTCTTAGTAACTACTACTACTCTTATTATTGGGTGTATAATTAGAGAGAAAACATAAATACAAAGATGATGACCAAATATTAGCAGTGCTACTGATCTTAGTTCAATGGTTATTCAAAGATTTAATAAAATCATTAACAATAGTCGTTGGCTTGCTGGTATGTTGAATGATAATAATAGTTGAATTGGTGCTTGCTTTTAATAACTTATTTCCAAGAAATAAATCAGAAAAGTCTTCCAACAGGAAAGAATGTAATTAATGATATGCTCTGCTTTTTGGACGACAGAATATATCAATATTTTGTTCAATATCATGTATTTATGTATAATATATATTATTTTGCTGTACCTTATCTAATAAGAATTGTCTGTTTCTCTTCTACCTGCTGTTCACTAACCAGTATTTACTTTAGCGATATACTCCAAAACCTCTTGAGATCGTGATAAATTATCAGTTAAATCTTTTGCTATAGGGTTTATCATTACAAGTTGAAAGTGTTATGCAACAATTCAAAAGTAGAAATCTCATTTTGGATCTAAATACTTTGAATGCTTCGGTTTTTATAAAGCCTTTATCTATCATCATATATTCTGTTCTCCTATGCTGGTACAATTTAGATGGCATTGTTCGGTTTATCTCGCTTAATAACAATTATTTTTCATTTCATCCATAAATAATGTTCACCATGAATAACATTTGAAATAATTATTTTATTTCAATTTTGATTTGGTCAACTTCTGTTCTTGGTACGCGTTACCATCACATTGTTGTTCTTTTTATCTTCTACTATACACGTCATGTACAAACAACTATGCCCACCTCTCTTATTTACTCCAACAAGAACTAACACAATCACTCTACCTGCCAAATATCTCTTTCAAATTGAATTCCAAGTATCATAAAAATACATTAAATGATATACAAAAAAGCTGGGATAGTCACGACTGGAAAGCTTATGATCATAGGTTTGCTCGATCGAGGAAACAACAAGATAATATACAACACAAGCTATTGGGTGAGCTTCTTTGTGATCAATTTAACCAGACGGAAAGAGCTACCAAATCTTCCTCAAATCACATGGTACTATCTTTAAGGTGGAAGGCCACTTTAAATGATGCCAGCATAAGTTATACATGTCCGTAAAAAAAATAGGTAGCTAAGCGTATTTTGTTGAAATGTGTTTCAGCCTTGAGTGCACAGATCTGGAATCAAAAAGTAATAACATTTGACTACAAATATATTTGGTAAATACTTGTTTTATTCTTCTGTCCAAATATTATCATATTGTAACAATAACATTTAGATCAGTTAAAATTTGTAAAACAATGGAAACACATTTTATCTTTAAAACAAAACATAATTTGTATCTCATGTTAGTGGAAGCAACATATAATGACGGATAATTATAGCAAGCGGTTATTGTTATCAAAGTATCTAGGTAAATGGATACACAATTACTTTCGTCAGTACGGTGATTGCAAAAAGTAATGCTCGCTACAGAGATAAAGTGACTGTACGGTGATGATGTTGCATGGCAGCTGTGATGATGATGATGCTAATAGTCATGGGATCGTATTTTGGTATATAAGATTTGGTCAGTGTGGTTGGGGACATTTTTGCATGTTTACGCATAACACATCACATCTATCTATCTATCTATCTATCTATCTATCTATCTATCTCTCTTCCTTTCTTTCATTATTTTTCTCTCTATATGTGTGTGTGTTTGTGTGTGTGACCGTTTGTGTGCGTGTATGTGCGCACGCGCGTTTGTGTGTTTGTGTCTGTGCATGTGAGTGTGTGCGTGTGCGTAATGATAGCAAATGGATAAAGCACTTCATTTCACGTCGCTCCAGTCTACTCAGCTGTAAAAGTGTAAGCCTACGTCATGTAGGTATTCAGCGGGAATGTTGGCATGTCCACCTAGCTAGCGCGATGGCATCATTCGAAAGCTATAAGAATACGAGAAAGTGCATTGTAACCAGCAGTGTATAACAAATTAGGCAAAAATAAAAATAACACGGACATCTCGTTTTAACATACATGTAGCAAAATTACTCAAAAATATCTTAAAATACTTAAAAGTAAATTTATTCAATAAATTCGCCATTTGGCTCAACCACGGCTCCAGGCGAATTTGGAATCTCCTGCAACTCTTCTGGACGGTTTCCTTGTTTAAGCTTTGGTGTTACAAGGAGTTTTGTTGATCTCTCACTCAACTGCGCCCACACATAATAATGAAGCGGGTTGCAGTCTGGAGAGTTAGGTGGTCAGATTTTATAGATGATGTAATCGCAGAAATTTTTTGACACCCAAAACTGGGTCCTCCTGCTTGTGTGGTATGGTGCAGTCCTGTTGCCAGACATACAGTCTTCCAGCAGCCACTCACTTGACCCAGGGCAGCACTACCTTCTCCAGGCACTTGATGTAGGCTTCCGTGTTGAGTCTGAGGCCGTGTGGGAAAATGAATGGAGGCACAACGGCGCCATCACTAGTGATCACTCCGAACACCATGATGTTGACTGGATGTTTGATTTTTATTACTTCCGGTACATGTCCTTAGATTGCACTTTTCTCAGATTGACATCCAAGCACTCTGAAATCTTCGTATTGGAGCTTCCCGCATGAATTCCAAGTAGTACAGTATGTCGTTTCCAAATTTCTGGCAGAGTAAATTCCGTCATGGTGCTGATTTTCTCACAGACGATGCCCAACTAACCGTACTATACTGTGTAGTCGACAAAATCAAAAACATACGATGCGCATGCGTGAAATTCAAAATATCAAATGGTAACAGTTTACCCCTACACACGCACAAACACACACACACACACACACACACACACACACACACACACACACACA
>NC_068984.1:68975591-68981329 GCF_001194135.2 Octopus bimaculoides
TATATATATATATATATATATATATATATATATATATATATCTGTAAAAATATGTGACACTTATTCGGTAGCCAAGATAAAACTCCGAATTTTGGATGCCAGGTGAGAACTGATAGAGCAAAACTTTGGTCAAAAGCATTCCGGTTATGTCTATTCTAATTTTTTAAATAGAATCATTCTAGAATTTCTAATTTTCTTGAGATCATATGTGCACCTCTGGAAACTTACTTCAACCTGTATTAGAAGAGCATAGTATCCTCTCCAAAGCACAGAGCTGGACAGGATTGTAAAGAATTCCAGTAGGTACTGATGCACCAAGACTACTTTCTATGCTAGTGATATTTTTTAATCAAGAGCAAGAATCAACTTGTCAATATCATTGAAAACATTTCCAAAACTAGGTGGGAGATCCGAACTACTTTAAAGACTCCAGCTCATGATTTGCAATCGAGTTTAATCAACGCCTGTAACTGAATGGTACTGGTGGTTATGTTATACATGTTGGTTGGATGAAAAGCCAGGTTTACCACGCAGGAATTGAACTCAGAATGTAAAATTTTGGAGCAAATGCTGAAGGGGATATATTTTGTATGAATTCTTCATTAATAGCCCTCAAAACTATCTAAGAGCTGCATTATCCACTATACCCTTTCCTTGTTTAATAATTCAGGGCTTTGTTTCGGGAAAGCGTGGTAGTTGGCTGAGTATGAATGTAGAGGCTCACTTGTGGGCTAAATATTATTATTAGCAAACCTGGAACATACGTAACGTGGAAGGGGCTGCAATGTATAAAAATTGATCTACGTAGAGATGGGTTAGAATTTATATCACTGAAACGGTTTTATTGCTTGTACATAGGAGACATTCCTATCCCCTCAGTAATTTTTTACACATTTGTATCTCTCACCGGATTTTTAGAATATTGTGATCTTAGGCGTTACGTAGAACCTAATAGCTTCATTAAAGTTATAAAGTGATCTAAAATCAGTTTAAAACCGAATTATCATGAGAGTACATTTGGTCTGGTGAGTAGAATACTTCTTTATCCATTGGCGTGAGTAATTACTTTTACATATGACTTCATGTAGTGTGTATGAGGGAAACGTGCTGGCAAAGTTAATCTTTCTCCATACTGAGGAATACGAACAACTGAAATGTTTGAACACGTAATGCAAACTAGTAGAATACATGAGAATTTTATAATTCAACTGTACCTTAATAAATTACTTTAATCGTTTGGACTAAGTCAGTCAGGAGTTAGTAAACGACTCAGACATAAATTCATGATTGTAACAGTTACAATAATACTCATTATCTACAGTATCTTGCCTACTGAGCCTGTCACATTCTACATGATATACTACTACTACTACTACTACTACTACTATAACAGAATAGTTGCAACATAACACTGATTAGTTATTACACTGTGAACAAAACAGGTAAAGTAGACCTCTAGGTGCTAGACTTTTCGATAGCGCCAATTTTGTGTTTTACTTCTTAGTCAGTGTGTTGTATAAGGAAAGATGATATAAAACGATTCAACCACAACACTAGCTCTGGAAGAAAGAAGTGCCAAAAAATTATATAGACTATTGTAATATGATAGAAAACTGCTAGACATTGTTCTTGTTGTTTTTAGCCCCGGGCCAGCCTTCACTGAACAAACCTATGATCACTTTGATCTATCCTTTTCTTTTTCCTACAATCCACATACTATCCTTTCGTTTTAATAAAGTAAAATGCGGGCTCTGGGGAAAATTTGGTCGACTAATTTTAGACTAGCTAGAGGCATTGTAGTTGGTAGGGGATAAAAATTTACTCCACCCATGAACTTACTGACGTTGTGCCAAAATGTGACACTGATATTTATGAGGGTGTAAGGCGGCGAGCTGGCAGAATCGTTACTGCGCCGAACAAAATCCTCAGCGGCATTTCATCCTTCTTTGTATTCTGAGTTCAAATTCCACTGAGGTCATCTTTGTCTTTTATCCTTCCAAGCTCGATAAAATGCGTACCAGTGGTGCACTAGAGCCGATATAATCGACTTACCACATCCCCTGAAATTGTTGATATTGTACCAAAATCTAAAATCAAGATATATATGCAAAGGAAAGTCAGATAGTGACGCAATTTTTATTACCTCCGCCTTCGCCAAGGCGGAGGTTTTATTTTCAGTCGTGTTTGTTTGTTTCTTTGTCCGTGGACAAGGTATCTCAAGAACCGCTGGTGGGATTCAAATGAAACTTTCAGGGATGTTTGGCCTCATAACTGGCACGAACTGATTAGATTTTGAGATTGATCCGGCACCAGACAAGGATTCTGAGTTATTTTTTTATATTTCCTTTCATTTACATGTATAGTTCTCTTGTACACGCACATACATACACATATTTACTCACACATTTTCAGCGTTGAACATTACCATCTCCTTTCCATTGTACACACACACACACACACACACACACACACACACACACACACACACACACACACACACACACACACACACACACACACACACACACACATACACACATACATTCATCGCGCACACACGCAAACATGCCTCTCTTTTACACACTCATATATTCACACTTCAAATGCCGTTTATCGGCTTTTCACTCCTTCCTTTGTTATTCATCTATCACCTCATCCTTTCTTATTCATACGACAGTCCCTTTGCCACTTCGTTTCGTCTTTCTCATTGTCATTACTTTCTCTCACTCCCTCTCAATCATGGCTATTACTCTCACTACTTCTCCTTCATTGTGTTAGTATTTCATCTCATCTCCCTTCACTATTCACTCAGTATATATATATTTGGACGAAACACACACAGCATTACAAAAATAGCCCGCACACCCACTTGCACATTCTATGACTCCCATTAGGATTGATCAGGTACCGGACAAGGTATATGGATTATTATTCCGCTTGAGAGCGATCGGGTTTATTTTTAGCATTCCTGTTTGTGAGGGCAGACGATTTTATTTAAGATATTCTCATTTTTAAACTCCTCTCCGGCCATTCATTGAGAGGACGTTGGTGTTGCGTTGGCGGAGTTTTGCGCTGAGTGCTCTTCTTTGCATTACTTTTCGATTGTTTTTGTGCATACAAAACTGAGTTAAGTAAAAAAATTGCATTACTTTCTGACTCTGCTACGTATATCAAAATATCTGGAACAACACTCAGAAATACTGGCAGATGAAAACCCTTGAGTCATTAAATCTCCATTAGGTATTATGTTGTGTTTCAAATGTAAACCAGCCAGGTAGAACCCAAGCTCATCCTACACCAAATTATTGATTGTAAAAAGGAATTTTCAGTGTAATGTTTTAGTGAAAGGAAATTCTCTTTAAACCTAAGGATTTCTAACGTACAACAGCACATCCATTTTGTAGTACGTAGTAGACGAACCAATAGTGACAAATTTCCCTCAAACCACACCCTACTCTTTTATAGAAAAAATATATTAGACAATTTAGTTCCTGATATACAAATATACAGCCTTTCACTATTCGTCTAGTCAGCGCTGGTGTCCACCTGAACATCTACAATACCATGACACACACACACTCACTGAATATAAGCCAACAATTTAATATTAAAAAATTTCATGTTTCTGTGTAGTTTCTATCATTTCCTGTTTACCAATCTATCTGAGGAATAAAAACAAAAATATCCTTTACTTTATTAGAACATAAAGCAATGTTTTAAACTTCTTCTGTATTAAAATACATAAAATATATCTAAAAATTATTTTGTTTCGCTAAAACCACATTCATATAAACAAGCATTGTTAAAATTATTATAAAATGCAAAACTATAAATTTGCAATATCAAGCTAGAATTTTTTTTAATTTTTATTTATTAAACTTCATGTTAGTGAATAAATTCATATATTTATTTAGGTTTAAGTAAAAACAGCGTTTACTATTTTTAGGACATACATTTCACTTTTTTAAAAATTGCGATCCAACTGAATGCATTTCTGAAAATTATATCTAGCTTTGTAAACTCTGTCTATCTATCTATCTATCTATATATTTCTCTGTCTATCTATCTAGTTAACTGTGTGTGTGTTTGTGCATGTGTGTGTGTGTGTGTGTCTGTGTGTGTGTGTTACTCTTGCCAATAAAATTATTTAAATTTACTAAAATAATCGATTGAACATAAGATTTATCTTCATTGTGAAAAATAATATAAACAAAAGAGTTTATTGGATGGCTAGGTATTAGAAGATACATGATAAATAATAATGGCCTACATAATGTCACATTGTAGTCAAACGTGTTATATTATAGTACATTATGTAGAGTATTTATATATTTGTTTATTTATTCCTTCCCTGCGTATGGTAACAAACATTGATCAGTAATTTATTAAGCTCCTGGATATAAAACACAGATTCACCCAATGAATCGGTGGCTTATATCATGCTCTTAGTACAGCATTGTGTACTTGGTTAAGACATGTATTTTCCAACAACTGAGTTCCAACTGTAAGTGATGTCAATACTGAGAGATTAAGTAAGGAGGTGAGCTGGCGGAATCATTAGCACTCCGGTGAAAACGCTTAACAACATTTCTTCCGTCTTTACGTTCTGAGCTCAAATTCCGCCAAGGTTGGCTTTACTTTTCGCGTTTTCAGGCTCGGTGAAATAAGTACTATTTGAACACTGTGGTCGACGTAATCGACGTATCCCCTCTCAGAAATTTCTGGCCTTGTGCCAAAACTTGGAGCCTAAAATGATAGATTAAATAATGTTGCATTCACGATCACGAGATCATGCTTTCAGTCCCTGAGCAAAACACCTCATCTCACATAGCTCTACGATCAATTCGAGACTTGATTTTGGGTACGCAGTGCACCTGTTCAAGCTACATCGATTTTGAAGGAGGGACTGAGTTTAAGTATGGCACATACATTTGATCACTGTAAGCAACTCATTTGTGTAGGTTGTTCAGCAAGTAATTGCAGATCCGTCTTACTCGGACTACGAAAGACTATCCTCCTCCTCCTCCTCCTCCTCATCTTCATCATCATCATCATCATCATCATCATCATCATCTTCATCATCATCATCATCATCATCATCACCATCATCAAATAATGCTGCATTTAAAATTTTTTTAATGATCAGCGCTAAGTAAGCCGCAATCAAGCACAGAAACCAATAATCAAATACATTCTATCTCTGACTAACCATATCATATTGTCAAACATAAAATCTAATCTCTAACTATACATTATGAGAGTTGCCCTTCTTCTAAAACGAGTGCGATTTGAGGGAAATTAGTCAGCTATTTCCAATTGCTCCAGCTAGTATTTAGTGACTTTCTCTTTGGCTCAAACGTTTTATTACTTGGATTGAATATTTCCATGTATTCTTGTTGACTAAACAATGGAACCCTACATAGAATTCTATTACTGTCATTGTAAAACGGCCATAAAAAGAAATGAATCGATATAAAACTTAAACAGATTTAAGAATTTATTCACTATAATGGAATGTAATAACAGAAACCTCAATTTTAGCTTAATTTTGTTATTTTTAAGTTTAGAAATTCTGTAATAATTTTAATAGTGTTTGTTTATACGAATCCGGTTTTAGTGAAAGAAATAATTTTAGATAACATATTAAATAAGACATAAATTACAAACGAATACATACACACATACATGCGCTTACATGCACACACACACACACACACACACACACACACACACACACA
>NC_068984.1:68982129-68985404 GCF_001194135.2 Octopus bimaculoides
TGTGTGTGTGTGTGTGTGTAGATCTGTTATATATAACCGAGCTGTATTTGCTGATTAGAATATCTTCTTGGATTTTCAAATTCCCAATGTTTCTTTCTTTAGCTCCAAAGGAAACTGGAAGTCTTCGGTGTGGTATTAACTTAGATGATTTTTGACGGAAGAGGTATTAGCGTAGAAGTGATCTTTCATCTCTATAGGAACTTGTCTGAAGATATTTTCGATGTAGAATTATATTTGCTATACGCGTTTTTCTACATCTCATAGGATCATAGACATCTATTTTTAACTTTCTTGGTACATACAATCTGTCTGTGTCACATTATGGGCGGAGTATCCCATGTCTAGTCAGCAACTTCCTTGTCTTTCTGTCTAAGATATTTAGTTCGTCTATTGTGGATGCGATTACCTCTGCTCCATATCTAAGGAGTAAAACCGACCAGGTGTTGATAGCTTCAATCTTATTCCATCAGTTACATTTCGACTTAAGAATCAGTCTTAGTCTGCGCAAGTACTCCACCTTAAATTTTCTATCATTTCTTTCTCCGTCAATTTATCCATTTCCAATATCCTCAAGCACTTATAGCCCGTCTCTTCTGTCTGCTTCACAAAATCCCCCGACAGTATCGCTTGCCCGTCCATACGTTTGATTTTGCATCTCTTCAAGTCTAACACCACACTTTTTCAGTCTGAACTCCATCCTGATATTAGCAGTGAAAGTATACGCCGTATCGACGATGGAACTGACTTGGGATTCATATTTACCATAAAGTTTGAGGTCATCCATGAATAACAAATGGTTGACATTTTGTTGGCGGCTCTTGGATACATACCCAGCCTTTGCTTTCCTCAGAATCAGCGTTAGTGTTATCATGCACAGTACAAAGACCAGTGGGGACAGGCAGACCCTTGGAAGATGCCTCTCCTGATTTCAATTGTCCCTAAACTTCTTCCATATACTTATTATTATTGTTGTTGTTGCTGTTGTTGTTGTCGTCGTCGTTGTTGTTGTTGTTGTTGTTGTTGTTGTTCTTCTTCTTCTTCTTCTTCTTCTTCTTCTTCTTCTTCTTCTTCTTCTTCTTCATCATCATCATTATTATTATTATTATTATTATTATCATCATCATCATCATCACCATCAGCAAAATTTTGTTAGTTCTATTTTATCTTGTGAGTTAATTTTATCTTGTGAGTTAATTTTATCTTATAACTTAAATGGCACACATAAATACTTAAACGAAAAAACAACTAACATGAACTTACTGAAAATGTTTGTGTCGAGAAAGCTCTTTGACAATTAATTAATAATTTACATTCATCTTCCCACGACTTGTTCATGTTGAGTTTTAACAATTTCACCTGTTCATAGCTTTTCAAAACTGAAATATTCCATAAATATGTCTTATAATAAATTGAGGATATACAGAGAATCCAGTCTTTTAATGCTTCCTACGTGCTTGCTTACTTGCTTGCGATTCTTGTTACCATTTTAGCAATTGATTGGGAAGGTCTTTAAAAGAATGGGCAATAATCTATCAATAAATATTTTGTTTGCTTATTTACAGTGATGTAAGATAGTGTATTCTTTAGCAAGATGTAAGCATGGTTGTGTAGATAAACAGCTCACTTCACAACCATAAAGTTTTGGTTCTGAAGCCACTGATTAACACGTTGGGGGAAATAACTTCGGCCACAGCCTTAGTTTGAGTAATAACTTGTATTAAAATATTTAAGACGAAAGCATTGCGGAACCTATAGGTTATGTACTTACATTGAGTGATTTTACCAAGATTTGAAGTACAGGAAGTACCTTAGACAAATACATATGTATTTATATCCAGATACACACGCATACACGCACGCACGCACACACACCCAATCACACACACATATGTGGGTGTAGTAGTAGTAGTAGTAGTAGTAGTAGTAGTAGTAGTAGTAGTAGTAGTATCAGCAGCAGCAGCAGCAGTATCAACAGCAGCCGCAGTGACTGCATTCTACGGATAATTCAGACAAAGATTAACTAGTTAAAAGTAGATCTAAAGTGCATTTCATATCCATGGATTTCTGTCCAACCTATTCGCGCTATAATCCGAACTATTCCTACTTACGTCTGAGTTACATATCTCTCATTTCCTTTTTTTTTTTATAAAGGAATCATTTCGTGCAGAAACTTCGCTTTAAAGACATGTGTCTGTCCATACATAGACCCACACACCTCACTCGCGCCTCCCTTACCACGATTTCACATAACGGTTCTTATACTCCAATAAAAAAAGTCTCTATTCTCTATCACACTCCATAGTCTTCTAATTATCAAATCTATTTGTTGCCTCAGTGCTTGAACTGAAGACTTACAACACGACTTGTATCTCTCTGAAGCCCTCATCGTTGAAGACATCATTGTACACAAGTCCTCCTGGCTCTTCTTTCTTTCTTTACCACGACTTCTGATGCAACTGGGATTTCTGATCTGTCTGTGCCAGATAGTACCCACTCCTGCCCATATCTCTTACAGCTACATCAAATACTCTTGATGACTTTCTTACCGCAAACGTTGGCTTCATCCATGGTCTCCCCCATATACATTCCAGGTGTGGCTGCTGCAACTACTGCTGCTACCACGACCACAACGACCACCACCATCAACATCACCGCCACTACTACTACTACTACTACTACTGCTGCTGCTGCTGCTGCTGCTGTTGTTGCTACTACTAGTACTACTACTCCTACTATACGTTTTCCATGCTGGTCCATATAAAACAGTCAAGAAAGGAGTTAACGCTCTCTCTCATGGTGGCACAGATGATTTCATCTGTAGGTATTGTCAGACTTCATGATAAAACGATCAAAGAATATCCACTCCACAGAAAACTTAGTCGTACCAGCTTCAGAAAGTAACAATACGGTCATGGACACTATCATTCCTCCTCGGACTAGTCACAGGAATAATACATCAAATAATTAGATATATTTAAAAACATGAAACCCCGGTTAATCTGACATTTTATTACCAAGAGAGAATTCATAGTGAATATCAATGTTTTATCACGTTGCAACATAATATAAATTTTGTATTTGGTCATTGATATTTGTTTTCTAATTGATATACATACATACGTTAATACACGCACACGCACGCATATATATATATATTAATAGTTATCGCCAAGCCAACATGGCAGTCACCGCTGCCGTAGTCTCCTTTAGAGAGACTTAGAAATATTAATAACTCTATTATATATATATATATATATATATATATATATATATAT
>NC_068984.1:68989669-68991964 GCF_001194135.2 Octopus bimaculoides
TATATATATATATATATATATATATATGTATATGTGAATATGTATATGTATATATCTACACCCATACACATGCACATGTACCCACAACTATACAAATGCATATATGCGTACATATGTATATGGGTGACCCTAGACTCTACTAAGCTGTAACTTTCCGCGGACCAATAGTCTGACTGCTGCTATATTGCAATAAATGCTCACACATTCAAACATCATACAACACTATTTACCCACCACTCCGTATGGGACTCCATGTCAGCTGACTGTTCAGAAATCTATCCGTTTAATGGTACACTATGCGTCTCTTTCGAGTTATCAGAAGCAGCGAAGGAGGTGTTTGAAACTAGATTTTTAGGCATTTTCCTTCATATCCTTGACGCAACAAAAGCTCAATCCATCATGTCCATCATGTTTATACATAGTTGCACCGAATCTATTCAAGTCAAGAAACACACCTACAACGCATAGAAAATCTCTCTCACCCTGTTAAAACCGGGTGGCGTTTACCTACCAATGCAATACCTGCAGGACCATCAGGCGAATACTTAAAAATGACTTCATGCATGGCATAGATCTCAAGCATGTCCACGAGACATGAGTGTCACATTTTCAAGGATATTTTGAATATGGTTCTCACGTCCAATACAATGATGTAAACTGATGTAGAATAATTATATAATTGATTTGATTTGTGTAGATTATCAAACCGGTTATTGGAAAGGAATATCAGTATTGTTTATCATTCATTTTTCAAAGGCATTGCACTGTACGCACTTACTGTGAGTGGTTACGAGCAGTATATACCATGTATGATATATATTGTATGGTATTATATTGCGGCTCTCACTGACGAAGCGCACGGAAATACATATGTGGTTGTAATATAAGAGGGGAAGTTAAACATTATCCACACTTTCGCCCAAACATATCTTTATTATAGTCACACTTCCTTCGCATGCGTGCTTATAGTTGACAATATTGTGCTCACGTGATCGATGTTTGAGCTTGATCACGTTATTTTTCATTCTGGCTTTACAGTGTAAGCTTGGCCGCTCTACCAGCAATGTGAACCAAAGAACATAGAACAGTGATCCGATCAACAGTGCAAGTTACAGTACTTTGCTAACGAATAAACTGAAGCCAGCAATTCGCACCAAACGCCGAAGCATATTGCCAAAGAAAGTCTTGTTGTTGCATAACAATGCAGGCCCACACACAGCCGCTAAGACCGTTGAAACCATTAGCTAAAAAGGTTTTCAAGTGCTGGAAAACCGTGCCTACAGTCTAGATCTCGCTCCTTTCGACTATTATATCTCTGGGTGGCTCAATGATGGTTTACGAGGTCGTCGATTTCCTGCGGATGAAGATGTGAAGGAAGCGGTACATATGTGTGTGTGTATATGTGTGTGTGTACGTGATAAAACAACCCTATAATTTTTTTAAAAATACGAATTATAATTGAATATGTAATTATATAAATAAACACACTGATTTCTTTTTTTTTTTTTCTTTTTTGAAATTTGTGCTTATAAAAATATCTTGTCACAAACTATGACTAAAAATCAACAATTAAAATCCTGCAAAAGTTTTACTTAAAGTATTCGGAAAGCATTTAAATTTACCTCAAATCTCACTTTGTACTGTTCAAAGAATGAAGACGTCATTAATGCATTACGTCAGTAATAAATATTGACGTCTCGGTCACTGCTCGAACACCTTTTAAATAGAGGTTTGCGTGTTACAACTTGTATGTTTAAGACATCTAACCTGTAAGTCATAAATATGTTTTATGTTTCTATTTTACATAGCTTTTAGTGTGCAAGTTCGTCGCTTGCTACAAGGTTTCGCTCGGCAAAAAGCTGAATTTTAAACTGTTTTTGTTATCGATATTTATAATTAATTAAACTTATGAAGGATGCACACACAATACACGTACACATTCACCTAGCCATACAAACACATATATGTTGTTGTTGTTGGCACTCCGTCGCTTACGACGTCGAGGGTTCCAGTTGATCCGATGAACGGAACAGCCTGCTCGTGAGATTAACGTGCAAGTCACAACAGAAACAGGAAGTAAGAGTGAGAGTAAGTTATGGTGAAAGAATACAGCAGGGTTCACCACCATCCCCTGCCGGAGGGCCTTGTGGAGCTTTAGGTGTTTTCGCTGAATAAACACTCACAACGCCCGGTCTGGGAATCGAAACCGCGATCCTATGACCGCGAGTCCGCTGCCCCAACCACTGGGCCATTGCGCCTCCACTACAAACATATATATATATATATATATATATA
>NC_068984.1:68992093-68995540 GCF_001194135.2 Octopus bimaculoides
CACACACACACACACACACACACACACACACACACACACACACACACTCATACGCACACACATACACACACAGGGTTTTGGGGAGAAATTTGGTAATTTTTAGCTTTCCCATTTTACAGGAATATCTCAACGCATAGGGTAAGAGCATAATGATTAAGGTTGTTTTTGAGAAAATGTTAGGTGACGTAGAGGAATGGAATCCATCTGAATATTGTAAAAGAGTTACCTTTATCATGAGAATTCGATCCGATTATCAAAATATCAACGTCTTGATTGTAGCCCAATCCTCTGTGGACACTGTAAAGGCTACAAGACGTGATGTGGTCAGCTGCAAAAGATACGACGAAGACATATGCTGCAGGAAGCTACATAGGAATCGTTGTGACTGCGTCTGCGCACCAGAGTTCAACCTCAAAACTCCGAACAGTGTATTAGGCTCGGTTTAGAAGCGGTTATGTGAAGCAGTCGGACTGTGCTCTATACCAGGCTGGAAACCTTTGCTGCTGGAAGCCCGTATGTGTTGCAGCAGGATTAGGCTCCTTGCCACACATCCACATCCGAGAAAGTCAGAAGTAGCTGTCGGAAAATATCTACAACTGCACAAATCCCAATTTCTGGCCTCTTAATCATACCGATTGTAATTCCATGGATTACTATGTGTGGGGTGCGGTTGACAATGATACCAGTCACTCTGTCTACAACACAAAGGCCGAACTAGTGGTAAAGATCAAGTTGTTCGAAGATCTTTCTAGGGACACAGTGGGGAATGCGTACACCAGGTTCCAGCATCCGGGTTCCAGCATCCGGGTTCCAGCATCCGGGTTCCAGAGCCGCCTTGAGGCCTAAGTGAAAGCTAAGGACAGCTACTTTCAGTAAACCTATCTCCCATTCATAATCTAGTTGATATTTTTTTAATTTTTAAAAATACTTAAAATTTTGAATGAGATGTAGTTTTCGTTCCTGCTTTGAGCACCAAAGTCAAAGGCTATTACCGTGTTGAATTAATTATGTAAATTATAACAATTCTTTACAATAACGAATAAAACATGTTTAATAAGTCCTTTTCTACGCTCTGGGTTTAAATCTCATTCAGATCAACTTTACTTTTCAATCTTTCGGCTCAATAAATAAAATACCACCTCAGGGTGATATGTTGACAGAAGTGTTAGAGCGTCCGACGTCTGGTATCTGTTCCAGCTCTTCGAATCAGAGTTCAAACTTCCTCTAGAAGTTTATATTCTTCTGCTTGCTCAAAAGTCCACAATTAATCACGAAAAAAGGGTGAGTGGAAGGGTTTTGTGACAATCTGCAACTGCAGTGAGGTTGAACGACGACGACGACGATGACGATGATGATGATGATTATCGTGCTAGTGGCATTGAGAAATCAGATGAGAAAGAGAGGGTGGGTTGTACAAAAGAAAAAAGAATAACTAAAAATTAAAAAACACAATACTCTAAAAACAAGCGTTGATTCATGATCAATTTTTCAATCTTATTCATCTATTAAACATTTGAAATTAAATAATATAAATGTATTTAGTGGCAGGTATCTTGACAATGTTTTATTCTAAATGAAATGCATTTATTTATTCATCCATTCGTTTATAAATTTTAATCACTGGCACACAAATGAAATTTCATTAAAATCCCTTACAAATATGATATTCAATATTGCTTTATTCCATGTTTTGGAATAAAGAAAGAAGTGTATGCAATCTATCAAAATTATTTTATCTTAGAAATCCTTCCCTTGCAACTGTCCGACATTAAATCACAAATTAATTACTCTTATCATCTGACGTGTCAGCCTTACAGTATGTATATACTGGCACAGCAAGATGTCTCAGAACTAAACTTCCATTATCAGACTTAAAGCGCCAAATGCGGTGGCTTTTATTGGCATCTTGATTTATAGTTTGGCATCCAGCGGTTTGTGACCAGCATATCCGCACATATACACAAAGGTTCTTTGGTTTATGAAGCGATAGCTTTATGAGGAAGTCATACTGATAATACAACACTTCTGACCACCACATGTTAGTTAAGGTATAGTTTTCAATCCATCTTTGTTATTAATAATATAAATAATATGCGCCATTCACTTCAATTACATAAGATAAGACAGGAATGACATCAAAGTATTTTCCAGGATCACAAAATATTTACTGATTCAAGCTGAATTCTACATAAAATTCAATAGATTTCATGTACTTTCATCTATAGTTAAGTACAATAAATATCAATCAACTTAATTAAACATGATAGAAGCATTACTTATCCTACATAGATTTTACTGTTCATTAGTAGTTATTTTTTATAGCAACATGCATAATATATATGTATTACTTCTAAAGTAGCGAAGTCGAAGCAGTAGAACACTAAATTAAATAGCTTATAGCATATAGTATTGGTTTACACAGATCTTAGTTCAATTCTGGTATGGTTCGAATTTCCATTTCCCCTCACCAAAAATCATTAAACAAAGCAGTTTTAATATACCCAGAAAATTCTTTTACGCCCCAATCAAAAGGGGATCAATATTGGATTTGCACTTCAGAAAAGGGATTTTCTTTGATGTTATTTCAAATCTATAGTGTAGCTATTTCATATCGTGTAAGCTGTTAATATTTCTTTGAAAGTGCATGACAGTTACAATTTATATTTTCTCTATACCCCCATTATATGAAACCTTTGTTTCTATTCAAAATGAATCTGAAATAAGAGAAGTGGAAGAAATAAAAAAGAAAAGCCTTGATAAGTTTTGTTATTCATTGGTTTCGGTCGTATACATGATAATGACTAGCGTATTAGAGAAATCTTACATAGAAAAGAACCCCTAAAATCTTAAAAGCAAAATATTATGGAAAGTCGCTACACGTTGAAGTGCCCAATCTTTTCACCGTAGGCTTTCTTCAAAAGATAACCGGTACCTCCTGTCAAACGCTGGTTTCATATGCCACATGAAATGAGAGTAATTTTCAAATTCATAATGGATCAGAGAATATTCTACCATGTTTTAACGGAATCAACACTTCTTTAGTATGTAGAAAAAATTGTCGGGGAAACACCTTTATCCATAGGTAAGCTATATAAACATTGTATAAATTTTGAACCTTATCTGTCACATATGTTTAGATTCTCATCTGAAAGCAGATTGGCGTCAGGGAGATTATCGAAGTGATGTAGATTAATTGAAACAGATATCTTTCAAAACGAAGTGATCATTATCGCGCGCGCGGACAGACACACTCACATACAAACAAGCATACACATAAACATGCACACATATACACACAATTATACGTACATATGTGTGTTTATGTATATATATATATATATATATATATATATATATATGTACTAAAGTGATTAAGGGTGCTAGTTAGCACCAGTATTGTTATAAATAAGACTCAAAACTGGTCATATCCACAATAAACACTATCTT
>NC_068984.1:68995933-69002247 GCF_001194135.2 Octopus bimaculoides
TATATATATATATATATATGTATGTATATATATACACACATATATATATATATATATATATATACATACATATTGGGTATAAGGATTAGTACGCCACTCAATTTAAGAACGCTTTTATACTAATGTTAAAATGGCATTTATTTATATATTTTAATTGTAAATTGTGAATTAAGATGTGTATCAAAATAAAATAAAAAATTACGAGCTTTAATATGGTATACAAATTTACAGCGTAACGTCAACATATTAATTTCAAATTAAAAGTAAACTTTATTTTGGGTAATTTGCGTCGTCACTTAATTTAAGAACAATCTTCATAATTTCCTTTTCTTTTGCCTTATTTACTAGTATAAAGGTAGGGTAATTTGCATGCTGTTATAATTTTGAAGTTGTTTAACAGTTGTGATGGGTAAGAGACAAAACTTAGCACCAGAAACCCGTGCGAGTATCGTTCAGCTTAGTAGGCTGAAATGGTCATATAAAGCTATTTCAAACGAAGTTGGATGCTCTAAAATAGCGGTCTACAATGCTGTCCATCTTTATGAAGAAAGTAATGATTATAAAGACCGCTCTTGACCTGGGCAACCAAGAAAAAGCCCGGCAAGAATGGATAGATACATTCATAGATTGTCCTTTAAAAAAAACGATAAATGACTGCTCTTGACATTTAAAAAGAAACTTGACAAAAATATGGACTTAGCATTGGAGTGTTTACCCGAGAAAACGGTCTCAAAGAATTTGGACGTCTAAGAAGAGTCTCTCGCAAAAAGCTAAACATCTCTTTTAAAATTTGACGTGCCCGACTACAGGCCGCAAAAAAGTATTTGAATTGGAGTCCAGCAGATTGATCGAATGTGTTGCGATCAGACGAGTCAAAGTTCGACTTGTTTGCCAAAGTATGTAAAAAGTTGAATAGGCGAAGAATATCATTCAGAATACATCCGACCTGAAGTTAAGCACCGTAGTGGAAGTGTGATGGTATGGGATGCATGTGTAGAAAAGGTGTCGGTGTTATGATCCAAATCAAGGGCATTATGGATAGGAAGTCCTATCTACAATAAGACTACGGATAAGACTAAGCTTCTATATGCCCAAAAGCATTTGGGCCGATCTCGGATTTTCCAGCATAACAACGACCCGAAACACACCTCGCACATAGTCATAAATTGCATTAGGTCTAAGAGAGTTCGGTTGATGCAGTGGCCGGCTCAGTCGCCCGACCTAAATCCCATCGAAAATCCTTGGGAAAGGTTGGGTAGAGCTGAGAAAAGCAGAATGGTCAAGGCTAGAATACCTTCGATTATCCTGTTCTGCTTATTTACGATAATCTTAGAACTAATCAAAACCAAAACATCCTGAAGGCAACTATCGGGCAATCAATCAGTTATCGTTAAAGAAATTTCAGAATTTAACTGGGCTTATCACTGTTAAGTAACTTGATCAACATAACAACAGGACAACTATTATCATATGACTAACTCCTTTCTTGGTCATGGGTGTTAACCGGCCGTCACTCTTGTCCTTATGAAATTATGTTTGTTGTTGTTATGGTTCTTTGTGGTTTTATCCCAAGAGAACAAGGCAATTTTCTTTCGAGAATATTATACTCTAGGCTACATAATAAAATATGTTATTTTATAAAACGACAGTAAGTTGTTTGAGATTGGTTTAGCTGTTATTTTTACTAAGCTGTTTAAGCACATAGCAACTTTTTCGTTACATCAAATATGAAGAGATAGAAACAAATGCTGCATGCTTTTAAGATCTAGAATTCTTCTTAGTAAAACACAACGCATTGTATCCACTTATAGAAATCACAAACACTCAGAAAGAAAACTATGTCGTTTTGTTAAGTTATTGTTTGTGTATAATTAAAATAGAATTTCTTCAAGAAAATTAAATTATCAATACCCTTGAAAATTTTAACAAGAAAAAAGTATTCCATGCTCTGCATTTAAATTCCAATATGAAAACAGTTTCACATTTTTATTTTCTTCTTTTCATTATTTTACGTTCTTTGTTTTTCTCTTTCTTAATTTTTTTTTATAGACTTGAACTTTACGTTTCCAGAAAGAAATTGTAATTTAACACTACCCTGATGATATCGAGAAGACAGAGAGAGAAAATTGAGATTTGATTTTAATAGCATTGCTCTAGAGCAAATTGTTAATGTCTGATGCGGTGGTCATTTTTGTTTAATTTGTCTAATTTGTAAGTTTAATTTGTTTTGTCAGAAAATGTCAGATAACATCAGATGCAAACAGTACTTCACTTTACATTTTACAAACTTAAATTTATATTTTTTTAAAATTTGTGTTTATTTTTCATTTTTATTTATTTATTTATTTGGTTATCATCATTATTATTGCTTTTTTTTACTTCACATTTTTCCTTTCGCTTTTAACGTTTCTTTAATTAAGAATAATGTTCCCCTTTCTGATTTTCGAATTTTGTTCAATGTTTGCTATTAACATTTTGATGCAAAGAAGCCTGAAAGAAAATTAACAGAAGAAATCTGCTATAAGATGGTTTTTGAATTACTAAAACAAATCAAATCAACTCGAAAGCTTGCCTCTTGACAGGAGGAAATTGTTTAAGCTACTGCACTTGTTGTTTTCTAGTTGTAGAGTAGTAGTTGACATAACAGCCTAAATGAGAGCTCAGAAATCTGAAACACAAAACAAGAATAATTTAATGGAAGAAGCAGAGGTATGATTGAAGTATGTAAAATACAATTGATTGCGGACAGATACTTTTAGACCTATATTTTTCTAAGAACGCTATTTAGAAACTATTTGGATGAACAATGCTTAAATTGTCAAGCTGACATTAACTACAGAAAAAGAAAAAAAAAATTCTTTAGTGTATTTTAAAAGAAAACATATTTGCATTATTAAATACTTCTACCGAAAAATATAACGACAGCGTCGACGAAGACGACCTTGATTACGTTGTTATTATTATTATTATTAGTAGTAGTAGTAGTAGTAGTAGTAGTAGTAGTAGTAGTAGTAGTAGTAGTAGTAGTAGTTGTTGTAGTAGTAGTAGTAGTAGTAGTAGTAGTGGTAGTAGTAGTAGTAGTAGTAGTAGTAGTAGTAGTAGTATTAGTAGTCGCAGTGGCAGCAGCATTAGTAGTAGTCATAGTGGCTGTGGTGGTAGTAGTAGTAGTAGTTCATAAGTAGTTCATTTAGTTTCAAATGCGTAATAACTGAAACTTAAAAAGGTATTACCAGAAAGAAATTTCATTAAGTGCTTTAACCTGTTTGGAAAGAAATATTTGTAAGAAAAGGAATTGACACATATAGTTTTATTAACTTTCAAAGAATAACTCATATGTATACATACGTATAAGCAATCGATTTTTACATGCTTTGATACTCTCATCTTTTAATGTCCAGATACATGTAGAGAGTGAAGTATTAAAACTTTTGGGTTACTGTATGTATATATTTGTTGCCAAAAGCGTTTTCTATGTATTTTTTCAACAAAAGCTGTATAGGTCTTTGCTATAGCATGCAAAACCAGAATTTAACTAATGCTTTATAAAGATACATACTGCTGATAAGGCAGATAGTTGGCTTGTAAAATAAAAGAGAAGAGATTTGTTTGTTCGTACTGGAACTTTTTATTTTGTTAGTGTTAGCTATGGAAGAAATGAATTCTTTGATGTATATTTCACATTTTGGAACGCTATTTTTATTACGATCTGATTATACTTATTGCATAAGGAGAATTGCTTCTTTATAGGGTTCATGAAAATTTTTGGAACAAATATTTAATCTATGAAGAAGATTATATGAGATCATATTTCATTTTCTATTTTAGCGTTTTTTTGGACATTGATATTGGGTTTTCGCAAGTGTATTTTATCTAGAAATCCACTGTATTCTAATTCGTAATTGCAATAATGAGGAACATAGTTAACGAATTTCTTGGAGAATATATTGGTTATGTGCTAACTAACGTTATGTAGTGAATTTTCAAGAACATTGGGGATTGCTGGAATTCGTTAAGTTATATTAATACACAAAGCAGACGACAAAACTAGTTATGATAAAGGCGAACGAAAATAACGACGATATCTATAATGATTGTAATGACGATGACGACGATGGTCGTGGTGGTGGTAGTTGTTTTGATGATGATGATGATGAGGAGGAGGAGGAGGAGGAGGAGGAGGAAGAGGAGGAGGAAGGGACTGGGTAGTAAGAGAAGAAATATAGCAGTTTATCCAGCAGGGGATGCCGTCTGGATGAAAATAATACTGATTTCTTTATTGAAGAAATGATTTGTTTTAACAAAAGTGATAATAGCATTCTTTCTACTGGTTACTTAGTACAGAAGATAATGCTACTGTGCTATCCAAAATCATCAATATATCGTAAGCATCTGTAAGAGATTTGAATAGAAAACATTTACATGTATCAATACTGCACTGTACATGTAAGAATCTGCCTATAATATATCTTTCTCAGGAAGATTGTATTCATTCTGAAAGCTACTCAGAAAAATATAATCAGATAACTAATGAGCAACATTCATTCTACATCCCTTTGATTCACATACTTCTATAAGCAGGCTTTCTTTCAATGTCTTTACATCACTCCTCTCTCCTGTCTCTCTCTCTCTCTCTCTCTCTCTCTCTCTCTCTCTCTCTCTTTCTTTCTCCCTCTTTCTCTCCCTATATATATATATGTTTATATAGCAATAATATATATATATATATATGTGTGTGTGTGTGTGTGTGTGTGTGTGTATTATATATATGTGTGTGTGTATGTGTGTTGTGTACCTATCTATATATCAAGCATGCACAAACATATACCCGAAGACATTCCTCGCATGCTAATAGAATAACTTGTGCATTACATATAATATTCAAATTCCTGTGAGAACTATTTTTTTGTAGAATTGATATGTCGCTGTTCCTGTTATTTAGACACTCATTAACAAAGACATCATTATCATTAAACATATGAAATAAAATTTGGACCGTGATTGAGAAGAAATATTATCAAATGTATTTGAGCAAAGTTGAACTTGTTTTTTTCAACGTCAATTTGCCCCAGACTATATTTTTTAATGTGTTATCCCTCTCGGTTTTTATTGACTTAATTTAATTTGGAAGGGTAGCACCCTTAGTTCTCATAGCCTCTGATGTTGCTGGAAGAACTGGTCAGGTCTTGCTGTGAGGGGAAATTAGTCCGTGTGTTTCGTACAGCATGGATACCCAGTGTAGTAATAAGCAAGGTAGATATATCTACCCCACTCACTAGAACTTACAGGGTTACTCTATGACCTCGCAAGCGCTCTATCATATGAATACAAGAGAGATGATATGATGTTACTGTGGTGAAATAAGCGGCCATAATAATCTTTGTTAAAATAGATAACTATATTTATTTCTAATCTATTGTTGATCTAGTTTGGCAATTATGTGAAGAGAGATTGAAACTAAAACAGACCCATCAGGATATAGTCATATTAGACACGTAAAAACATAGGAAGTGGTATTAAAACGTTCTCCGACTAGTTCTGTAGCGTGCCAACAGATAGCAGTACGCGATTGCGTGCGCATTGAGAACTGGTAGTAACCTTCATGAGACAGAGTGCCGACAGACATTGCTGTAATTAGTTCGCAAGTTGTGAATTTTTTTTTTTTTTGTGATCACGTGTGTATTGTAGTCTGCGATTTTGTCATGGACAGGAACAAAGAGCCAACGTGAAATTTTGCGTTAAACTTGGGAAGTCAGCTACAGAGACATTGATCATTCTTTGGGAAGTTTATGGCAGCAGGACAATGGACATACGGAATGTTTCGAATGGCACAGGAACATCAAAAGTGCAGAAGAAGTCACTGGAAGACGATGACCGATCTGGAAGACCGGACACGAGTTTCACATCCGGAAATGTAGTATTGTGCATCGCAAATTCATTTACCAGGGTTAGATTGTCAATCGAGGATTCTACCTCGACATTTTGAAGCGCTTGATGGAGGACATTCGGCGAACACAACCGGATTTGTGGAGCGCGAAGAACTGGATTTTTCACGAAGACAATGCACCCTGTCATCGAGCTCTCCTTTCGTGAGTTTCTCGCCAAAAACAACATGGTATCGTTTCCACATTCACACTATTCACCAGATTTAGCACCTGCGGACTTCCATCTTTTCTCCAGGATGAAAATGCAGCTCCAAGATTATTGTTTTAACACTGTTGTCAAGATCTAGAGCGAATAAGAGAAGGTTCTGGACTCGTTTACGGAAAATGACTTCCAGGCCGGATTCCAAAAGTGACAGTAACGCTAGGACTGGC
>NC_068984.1:69002878-69005004 GCF_001194135.2 Octopus bimaculoides
TATATATATATATATATATATATATATATATATATTCGTCTATAAAATCCTAATAGCTCTATTAGCAACCATTAAGGACCAATCTATTGCATTGTTTTACATTTGGCCAGACATTTATAATTAAGGATTCAATGATAAGATATGAATCAGAAGAAACTGAAGCTATGCTTTTTACTTAGTTCCCTTAACATAACCTTGACTCCTTTTCAGCTTCTGACGGTCTCATGGTTATACAGTCTCTTATCCCCACTGTTCCTCACGCACATCTGACACTGATGTGACAGTAATCACTTTTTTCACTATATCTATCCATCTCGTTATTTTCCTCATAACAATCAGGTTTCTCCACAAAATACCCTTTTCTATTACCATCAATCTCATAACGTGACAAAAGAATTTTGATTGTTTCAAAAACAATTGTCGTTCATGATATTCTCAGTTCATCTCCAATACCTCATTCCGAATACACGAATTTTCCTTTTATTTCTTTTGTAAATTGTCCAACTTTTGCATTTATACATCATCATTGGATTAACCATTGATCTTAACAATTTCTACTTCGTACTTTGTGACACTCCATTATCTTTTACAATTTTCTATAGTAACGTCGTGGCAGCAGATTTAAAGGCTATTCTTCTGTTAATTTCATTCAAGCACTCCCTACTATTTCTTCCCACCTTTGGCCTAAGAACAGTAAGCTCATTCGCTACTTCATTGATTCATTTCCAATCACTGAACCTGATATAACCTTAGTTTTTCATGTTTAGTTTCAATATCCAGCCTTTACATTTACTTATATAATAATATTTTCCAGCATTCTTCTTTGACCCTCTCCATATTCTACTGTCAATGTTGTGTCATCTGCGTACTCGAGTTTGCTACCTGCTTGTCCCGTTATTTTACTTCTTTCTATCTTAGTTAATCTTGCTTTCCTCATTACAATTTCACTGAACATATTTTATGATTCAGTTTACCAGGAAATTATAAATGCTCGAAAATGTTTACACAAAATATCTGAAACCATAGATTAATCTTTGAGTCGAAGTGGAAGGAAAAATCTTTAGCCAGGCTATTAAATGTAGAATAGACGATCTAATAGGAGCCCGTATCTCACAAAGCAATAGACTATAGCTGTAAAGTTCAAGTACACGAAATAAAAGAAATTTACTGGTTCTCATCTTCTAGATTTGGTACAGAAATATTATTACTATTTTACTCTGCTTGGAGTTCGCATAGATACGACACTGGAATTTTTGCTATTACTTTCTAAACTACATAATAATAAAAATAACTGGTTTAAAAACAAAAATGGAAGAAGCAACAATATCAGGTGTAATCAAGAGTAAATGAATATACCAGTGTGCGTATGGCTCGATATGCTTGAATCCATAACATGGTTTTATAAATATATCTTTACAAGTATCAGTAATAGCCAGTTCCTGTGATGCCGACTGAAATATTTTGTTGTGAGCATATAGCTACTTAAAGACACAGATTCACATAACGGACACTACATGTTTTAGCGCTAGCATATATTGACCACTTTAAAGTTTACGCATGTAGACTACATAATATCTACTCTATATGTGTGTGTGTGTGCGTGTGTATGTGTATACACACACATATATATAAGCATATATTTATATATATATGTACACACACATATATATATATATACACACATACATATATATTCGTGAGTATGTATGTGTATATATATATATATATGTGTGTATGTATATATCTATATAGATAGATAGATACACATACATAGATATATGTATATGTATGCATATACCTATGTATGTATTTATTTTTGCATGTATACATACATACATACTTATCTATATATGTATATATATAAGTGTGAGACAAGCAAATAAATTGCATCAGAATGATAAATGTTTTGTATATTCCTAATGTCTGTCAAGAGAATTGAAGTAGTTAT
The DNA here is from genome assembly GCF_001194135.2 of Octopus bimaculoides. Classification (NCBI taxonomy): domain Eukaryota; kingdom Metazoa; phylum Mollusca; class Cephalopoda; order Octopoda; family Octopodidae; genus Octopus; species Octopus bimaculoides. The sequence continues at coordinate 69,004,827 of NC_068984.1, forward strand.
AAACTAAAAGTATAAATAAAACTTCCTTATAGTTAGAGATAATTTAAAAGTTGTGACTTTACTTCTAAACTGCTAATAAAAAGCAATAGGAAGAGGAAAAATAATGAACGGCAATCTAAATAAGTTTAAAAATCTAAACCAAGTATTTATATATATATATATATGTATATATATATAT
>NC_068984.1:69005151-69010465 GCF_001194135.2 Octopus bimaculoides
CGCTTTAAAATATTTTATTAGAATTTTCCAAACTTTTGTTGTTTTTCTTTTTCTTTTTCATAAAAGAATGTTTATTGCTAATCTCTGTTACTTTCTATGAAAACCAAATACGCCATGACTATGATAAATTATGAAAAAACAGAAAAAACAAGAAAACAAGATGACAGAATCAACTGTTGCAAACAGTCACTTCGACAAAATAAGTACCCGCCATAAACTAAGTCCTACGACGTAATATACTATGCTCTCACAAAATGCATGGTTTAGTGCCTGCATGAGATAATATTAGGATAAACTAGAGATAGACAAAAGTAGTCATTGTGAAAGAAGCGACAAAACACTCCAGTGTATAATTCTTAAAAAAATTCTCACAATATTTTGTGAAACATTCTTTGCCTCTCGTTATTAAACAATAATCTCTCATTAATAAATAATGATCTCAGCTTGCACCATTATAATTTAATTCATCTCTCTAATCAGTGTGTAAGTGATGCCATGTTCAAAATAACTACATTTATTTTCCTACAATAAATCTGAATGTCCAGTGATTCAACGAATATAAAGATTTTGATAGTGTGAAGATTTTGCCAATAAATAACATGCCATACGAGAATGGACAGTTTCATTCTGGACTGTATGATGAGGATTACATTTTCCTTTTTAGAGACTAAAGTCGAGTGATCAAGGAGTTGTGACATTGATGTTTCGTTTTCTATCCTCGGCACTGAGGCTCCAGGGCAATCGGATGATTGCTTCAAATTGCTGTAAATATCTATTGCTTAGTAATGACAACACACTACTAAAGAAACTGGGGAGGTTGTTTGCCTGTGGTGCTGTTTTAAATTCTTCTATAGGGAAAGTCGCAGCTTGAAAGCATTTATGCAATCTCATGACCTGTCAAAATTAGCAGCCTAATTGCATTGCTACCGTCTAAGCAAAAAGAAAATGTCGTCTTAGGTATATAAAAAGAGATGATCAGTTATGGCTACTCAGTTGTTGGTAATCTAGGGTTAAACGACAGCAGAATCGACACCACCAACGACAACCCTTTTCTTGCCCCCTTCTCTTCCTCCACCTCCTCCACCACCACTACCTCCTCCTCCTCCTACTACTACTACTTCCTCTCCAGGAGAAACTTACCTGTCATCTGCTTAACGCTGCAAGAAGAACTTGAGTTAAGCACCGTTTTTCATATCAATACTGGGAATAGTAAAGGATAAAGGTTCTCTTTTCGTTCTAAAGTGTATGTATGATAACCATGCAAGGTTGACATATTTAAAAATGCTTTAACCTTTGTAGAGAATGTAATGGATGGTAATAGATGTGTGTTAATGATCAGTCAAGGGTGCAATGATTTAGGATCTGTTTTTCTTGTCATGTATAGTGTTTTATTATTTTTATTTTCCTACTGTTGAAGATGATTGAACTCCCAGAACCCTATTACTGGGTGAAACAGGGTCCCTGATTATGAAAAATATAGATGCATGCTGGAGAAGTGTTGAGTTGTATGTTGACAAAAGAAAAATGTGACGCCACCTTCGTAAGAGATTATTCAATTAGAAATAACCGCAACTTAGTCAGTCAGATGTGTAAATACACAACAGAGTGAAATGAATAACCTTACTCTGCTTCACATAAAACAGACAAAAAAGATTTAATTGGTTACCCTTCAAAAGCCAAAGAAAAAAAAATCATCAAATACTATTTAAAAAAAGTTCCTTGACATTTCTTTGAACAAGAATCAAACATCTTATTTATATAGTGAATTTTATACCAACGTTTAACTAGTCACTAATCTCATTAAATATGTATTGTTTTCTCCTTCAGCGTTAGAGCAAAATAGCATCAATGCGTATGTATGTATGAGGAGGTGTAATTGAAAATTTAACGGAAATTTAGTTCATTTTTATGTCTTTACAAAAGATAAAGCTACTGACTGAGTGCAACCAACAAGTATGACATCTAAACATTTGTTATTGAAGTACAATTATTCAGAATTAAAATAATGATTTACATTGATGAAAGAACATTAAAAAATGTTCAATACTTCTAAGATATTGTCTTTCTGTCAACTGTTTTGAATCATCCGTATTTTCTTTTTCAATCCAATTGATAGTCATATTATGGTTTTTGTGCTTTTACCATCATTTTATTATTTCTCTATGGTTCTTAACATGAAACAAATAGATTATGATTGAAGTGAAATTTAAAGATAACTTTCAAATCAATGAACTGTATGTTTTAAGACACTAATTTTGTTGTGTTTGAAAAATGAAACAGTTTGATTTGATAAGTCTGTATCACTCTCAAGGCGAAAGCATCTCCTCACGATTTAAACTAACAAAACTCACAGCCTGATCTGATAATGTCAATTTCCTTACCCTAAAATAATGCATCACATAGTTATCCCCTGTCTACCTATTATTTCTTTCTTTCTCTCTCTCTCTCTCTCTCTCTCTCTCTCTCTCTCTCTCTCTCTGTCTTTCCTTTCCTCTCTCATTATATTTGGAAAAATGTAATAGAATGTAACATCCCGAAGACTGGAACACACTGTATTGCGTTTCCAAATTACTGATCCACCATTTTCACACGAAACATCTCAATAGAGATAGATACAGTTGTTTACAAAAACATTCTGCAATATATTCTATCCCATTTTGTTATTAATTATCGTCAGTGCAGATTTCGTAGAAACATGATCTGCTGGGCGCTTGTGAATAAGTTCATATGTATAATATTGTTCATACTGACAGTCTTAACAATATCATTCACATTAGCGTAACTTACCAGTACATTTTCACCTTCGGCAAACTGGTGGAAAACAGAGTTTTGGACTTGACTTCAGTATAGCATTCGACTGTATCTGACGCATGAATTCTTTTGCAAAACTAGCGACCGGTAAATTTCATGTCTTCTTGTTAAAGACTTTTGTCCGATCAGACCATTACGGCAAATTTTGGAACTTAGTCTGACCCATACTCAAGCAACTCAGAAACACAAACGGAATATATGATATAGAGAAATGTTGGGTAAACATCATAAGCGAACGTGGATCATACTTTGATTAAATAAATTAGTTCTCTAACACTCCTAAAACATCTTATTGTTACCTTTCATATACGACATTTCATGTGAAACAACCTAATATATTATTGTATGTATGTATGAATGTATGTATGTATGTATGTATGTATGTATGTATATAAGCACACACACGCAACATACATGCATGCAAACTTAATTGGTCCATGAATTTCACAAAGGAAGTCATTGGACTAGCAGAATTTTACTTTATTGAAATTGGTAAGTGAAAATATAACATTATACTATTAGGAAAGTGAATGAGTTAACAAAAGTCAATAGTTCTAGCATGTTGATGTTAAATGTAAATGAAACTCAAAGAAAGCGGTAGCTGGTCATCAGTTTAATTTATTTTCAATGCCAAAGAACAATGATTGTTTAAATGATAATTTGTGTAGTATTTCTGAACATTTATTTATTATCATGCTACAAATAAGATTCACGCTTAAGTGCTTCTGAATTGAAACCGATATATCAGCATTATTAATTGTCAATCTATTCTCAACGATTATCTGTAATCTTTTCACATCTAACTTGACCTCATCCATGTGAGTTGCTATATTTTAAAAAAATGTATTATTTATGAAAAGGAAAGTGGGGCCATATTAAATATATCAGATGAAATATTACAAAAATTATGAAAGAATTAACTACTAGGATATTCAATATGGGACTGCTTCTCTTTTCTATTTATAATTAATGTTGATAATGTCTCACATCGGGAAAATTGTTTATTCAATCTAAATCTGAATGATTTCTCAAACAGGCAAGTTGATTAGCACAATTAATAGAACGTCGGATAGACAACAGTGTCATGAGATTGGCAGAATTTGTTACACCTCTTACATCCAGGTTTCGAATCGCATCAAAATTGTTGTTACTGTCCATCTTTCCACGAGCGGGAAGATAATTTCTAACGAGTCAAGTAATTGGAGTTAATTTGAATATAAGCCTTTCATAAAATAAAGAAAAAGAAAGCTAAGATGTTGTACCTACGTTAGAAATCAATATTTCTCATTAAAGGGATAGCAGGCATGCCGTTATAATAACAATGTCTAAATTTCATTTTTATTGCGTGTCCACTAGTACACATTTTACAATTTCCAAACAACACAATCTTCGTCTTGTTAAAATATAATGAACATTTCTCCACATAAACACCATCATTTTAATTTTTACATTTTTCGCGTAAGTAACTCCAAAAGATTGTAATATTTCCATAAAAGAAAAATTTATTATTTGTAATGTCTGTAATTAGGTCATATTTTGGTGTTTCTGAAATTCTGTACATGTCCTTTATGTACAAAATGAACTGTGTACGTAACCTAAGCTAAAGCATGCAGCGTAATGTTGCTAGTCCCAGATTGACCTTCATCTCTGTTGTGCAAGTGCACTAAGTTTTAATGTCCTAGTTCACTTCTGCTGTTTACAACAGTGCTTGGAATAAAGCTGGGTAGCGTGTGATAATCGCATTGACCATCACACAGCATCTGCATCAAATTTTGCCAAAAGCTTGGTGATACCTGCCTACGCAGAATTTTCAAAAGGTTTTCATCCTCCTCGACACAATCAAGATCTTGTCCAACTTAAAGCTGAGCAACTTTTTTGTCACCCGAAAGCAGTTTTGGCACAAACTGTGTGGACACGCGTCTCATACCCAAATCTTCTGTAATAATGGACTGAACTGAACAGTAACTAATCCACACATCCTATGATAACTCACAGATGGCGATTCGACGATTTCCCCTGACAGCTGCACGCACATCTGCACTGTTTTCTCAGTTCTGCTGTTAGGGGGTTCTCCCAGAACGTTCGTCAATATCGACACTTTATCAACCATGTTGGAACCGTTCGAACCACTCGTACACTTGTGTGCAGTTCGTATACCCCTCTCCATACACTTTCTGCATCTTTTCGTTGGCCTCTGAGCAGGTATCACCATGACAACGTCCTCTGTGTTGGTCAATGTGACCATTACACGCTACACACCTTCCTTCTAAACACTGCTGTAAACAGAACTGAGCTAGAACATTAAACTTAGTACGTATGCACTGCAGAGTTGAAGGTCAGCCTTTTCCAAGCGGGTTTACTTTGCGTGCTTTAGCTTCGTTACTATGGCAACAATCTTGATACTTATTGATCCTTCAAAGACGCCGCATGTAATATCTTTATATACACGCATACACATACACATACAAATACATACATACATACATATATATATATACATATA
>NC_068984.1:69010823-69025092 GCF_001194135.2 Octopus bimaculoides
ATATATATAAATCAGATGAGTGAAATTAGATCTATATTTAGTTGTTACCTGCCCTTTTGATATCTTCTCAACATAATGAGCACAATCCCTCAGATATTGTATCATTTCAGTTTATCAAGTAATATTTGTCATCAAAGGTCTTGAAAGCTTTTTTGTATCTATAAATACTCTTACAATATCATTTTTTTTCTTTCTGCACTAAGTTGATGAACTCAGTCGCTCCTATGAATTACCTACCTGTAATTACGATTGACCATAACAGCACCCAGCAGATTTTCCAACAATATCTCAACATCCTGTAACAGTTGGTTAATGTATGTTTTAGGCGTGAACACATGCAAAACCTAACAAACGTGGTCGACAAAAGATTACTGAGCAACATGCTCGACACATAGTATGGAAAACAACGCCAATCAGCACCTTTATGTCCAATTTCTTGGAGGTATGTAACGCCTAACAATGCGCACTTTACATCTAATAGCAATTGAATTGTGACATCGAAAATAAAAATTTATTGGTCCCTATTGGGGATATAAATGTGAGGTAGTATAATAGTTTTTGTTATAGAAGTCTACTCACGGAAAGTTAATACGTGGAAGACCTCCTCTTTATGCGTAACAACCTACTGGTCAAAGACCACAGGACAGCAAGAGGATCAACGGCCATCCAGTGTCATGTATATACGCGTGTTTAAGACTCATGATTCAGCACCTTACCATGGAAGCTTGTGTATTCCATGGAAATGGTGGGCTAACCTGGAAGTAGCCAAACTCCTGGGAGATTCAACCAAAGCAGACGTTCTAAAACGTAAAAGCCAAATCAAACAGTAATCATTTAAGAAAGCATCAATGCTCTAGTACAGATGAATGCATGCAGTGACAAACTGATGCATGGACTATATCCGTTGATTATTATATATCTGCACTGATCATGAGGAAGGACAAACTACAAAGTTCAACGGGATTGATTTATTTATCGATTTTTGTTTTTGCTAACGAAACATTGCAGTAATTAGAAGGAACTGCATACCGCTAATACTGACTAATATTACTAAAGTGATATAACCTGGTCATAATTTGTGATATCTCGATGAATTTATCTTTTTCTTTCTCCGTAAAATGCTTTCTTTTTCTAATTAAGTGGAAAATTGGGAAAATAACGAAACAAGCCTATATTTTGTAAAATGGGGAATTATCTACAGTTTTATGAAATAGTATAACTTGTTTCAATTTTCGCTTTGCTAGGAAATGTACCAGTTTGAAATCACAAGCTACAGACTACAATTTTGCAGTCCTTTCAAGGCTTTTTGAGTCGTGTTACAATATCGATTTAATCCAATCAGTCGAAATTATATATTTGCTAACAGTATCTATTTTCCTTACTTTATTGCTCTACAGAAAATTGAAATCAGATTTATAACCCCTTAATAATCCATAGTCGTTTTTTCATTGTTTCTCGGCTATTGAATTTTCTGCCAATTTTGGTTCCATACAAGCAATTTATTAAAACAATCATGAACGCTATCCTTATTTATGATCTTATTCTTATCAATAAAATACCTATAGTAACTTGAATATCTTGATCCATTTCTAATAATAATGTTTGATACATCCCACAAATGTCGCCTTTTTTATTCTCTAAAATTATTTTATGGTAACATACTACCTTACATCTCATAATATTATTCAAATTATTTTCATACATATTTTATACTCCTTTTCTGTCACTTTAATACTATAATTCATGAATTCTCTATATAGTTTATTTTTCTTTGTGCAGGCATTCTGTAATCCCTTTGAGATTCCTGGATTATCTTTATAATTTTGTTTCCCACTGTCTTCTTTATTGGACAGTTTTTGTCATATAGTGATTTAGATATATTTAGGAATGTTTTATAAATATTTCCGTTAACTTTTTTCTATATTATTTTACAATTTTATGATCGTATTTAAAAGTGTTCATTGATTTCTGCTTTCCTTTTTATTGTATATATAAAGTTATTAGCATTGTTAACCTGCCTACATATATAATCATATACTACCAAACTAACGGATGGTCACTGAAAACATTCAGTAATATCCTGATCATTGCTTGTCGTGCTATTTGTGTATATATAATTTATTTGAATAGCCTAGTGAGATGAAATTCTAATTCTATAAGTTTTGGGGATTTTTGGGTACATACTCATGCTAATCCCGTCATTCAACTTGTGCTTACTTGGGTTAAACAAAGAGGAAATTCTCACTAATAAGCACTAACTTTCGAATTGTCATTGAACACATTTTTTTGTTAATTATTATACCTAGTTGATCTCGTTGTTTCTATTACTCACTCACTCTGTCTTTCCCGCTTTCTTTCTTTCTGCATATATGTAAACGTGAGTGCTTATATATATTTATATATATATATATATATTTATGCAGACACAGACACCGAGACTTACACACACACACACACACACACACACACACACACACACACACACACACACACACACACACACACATATATATATATATATATATATATAGGAGAACGCTGAATGTTAGCTATTCTTCTTCCAAGGACTTTGCCTCTTTAATTAACAGGCACAACGCAAAAACTATTAGGAATAAAGACAGTGCCGGAAATAATCAGGAGAATTGTAACTCTAAAGACCAAAGTTACTGTCCTTTGGGAGGAAATTGCCTAGAGAATGGAATAGTATATAGAGTTAAGATGCAAATAGATGGCTCACAAACATACAAGACATATGCAGGTGCCACGGAAAAATCCTTCAAAACAAGGCTATATTCTCATCGAAATTCATTTCGATACCCTGAAAATAGGACAGCAACGAGTTTTGCTACAAATGTCTGGCAGTTGAAACAAAGTGATACTCGTCCTTTCAAACTCTACTGGACAATCTTGGAAAGATCAGCAACACATAAAAATGGAGCGTATAGAGGTCCAATGAGGTGCAATTTGTGCCTGACTGAAACATTTTTCAGCCTTTTCCATGATAAATACGTCCTGAATCAAAAGTCGGAACTTTTAAATTCCTTCAGACACGCCGCGAAGTCGAAAATGTCGAGTGGAAACATACCGTACGGATTACATTGATTTCGCATTTGAATTTTAATTTTTTCCCTTAAAACCGACTCCAATTTGTATAACATTCATGTTACGTTTTAGCTTTTCAAGAAAACCTTCGACTGGACACAAACTATATATTTTTATAGACATTATTTTTATTTTATTGTAAATTTTACTCTTAAATATACCTTTTATAAACCATATGAAAATGTTTAAAAACATTTTTTTATAAAACGCAATTTCGCCTTTATTGATTTCTAATGCATACCTAAAAACGAACATGTACCATCGCCCAAAATGTGTTTTAATGATATCGAATATCCAAATAGATTGTTTTAGTTATATTTTTAGTTATTTTATATTTAAAAAATTATTATTACTTAATTATTTTACTATCATTGTATTTGTTACCTCCGACTTAGCGAGGGCGGAGGTATTGTTTTCAGTCTTGTTTGTTTGTCCGTGGAAAAGATATCTCAAGAACCGCTGGATGGATTCGGGTGAAACTTCCAGGGATGCTTGGCCTCGTGACTGATTAGATTTTGGGATCGATCCGGTACCGGACAAAGATTCTGGATTATTTGTTATATTTACTTTACATGATTACGATTTTACGTTAAATTTCATGGCTTTCTCAATTATCTTCCTTTAGGCTGTAATTATTTTGAATTATGAATCTGTTAACTTTGGCTTATATTAGATAAGGATAATCCATTTATTACTATTACTAAATTTCCTACAACCACCATCACATTCTATGACTACCATTGGGATCTATCAGGTACCGAACAAGGATTCTGGATTATTTTTCAGTTTTTTTTTTTACTTCATTTTTGAGAGCGGTCGGATTCATTTTTAGTATTCACGTTTGTGAAAGCAGTCGAGTTTATTCAGATATTCTCATTTTAAAAATCTCTGGCTAATCATTGAGATGATGTTCTGTTGCCTTGTCGGAGGTTTGCGCTCTCTGAGTGCCCTTGTTTTCTATTGTTATTATCATTGTTAATAATGTAGCGATGCTGATAGAACATTTAGTGAGCTGGACAAAATGTTTAGCGATATTTCGCCGGTAGCTAAGTTCTGATTTAAATTCTGCCGAAGTCGCCTTTGGCCTTATTCCAGATAAAAATTACTAATATTCAGATTTATGTTACATAAAATAATGTTTTTAGTACTTTAAATTTTATTTTATAATTGATTTTTACTTAACTCTGTTTAATTCTACACCTCTGAATTTACATTACTTCTTTCCTTCTTTTAACAATTTTTATGTTTATATTCAAGACGCTAGCCTCGCAGTTGTGTGAATATATACGAACGCATATATATGTAATGTGTATGTACATAATGTATGTAGGTATATGCATCAAGTCATTAAGAAGGAAATGCCCGATTTTCATATGCACCAAGTTTAGCAGTCGTTAACTCTACTGGTTTATCTTGACAATTCTTTGTTTTACAACATTGAAATGCAATTCATGGTGTCTGATTATATAATGAGTCTTCTCTTGTAAATCAACTTTTTGAAGCCATGGATAGATCAAAAACTCGTGTTGTTTATAAATATGAGTTCCGTCGTGGAACCAATACATCACAGTCAGCTCGAAACATCATTCAGGTTTTTGGTGAAGATGTGGCGAATGAGCTCACTGTACGTCGATGGTTTGAGAAGTTCCGGTCCGGTGACTTTACTCTTGAAAATCAGCTCCGTAGTCGACTTGAGACCAAGGTGGATAATGATGAGCTGGAAACTGTAGTGGAATCGGATACTTCTGAAACTACGCGTAAGTTAGCAGCAAGGTTTGATGTTTCGATTCCAACTGTATTGTATAATCTGAAACAAATCGGCAAGTTAAAGAATCCGGACAAGTAGGTACCACACGAACTGAACGAGCATCAAATAACACGTTGTCTTGAAACTTGCTGTTCTTTGTTGTCACGGCATAAACATGCTATCGATAAAATGGCAAAATTGTATTGATAACTTAGGTGCATGCTTTGATTAACTACATTGCTTTTTGTTGAGATAAAGTAAAATAAAGTTGCAGTTCAAAATCGGACATTTCATTCTTAATGACACGATATATACGTATACATATTCCGTCAAAGAAATATGTGGATCTCACAGAGGGACGTTTTAAAGCCAGATTCAAGAATCACACCTGAAGCTTCAGCCACAGGGATAAAAGGAAAACAAACAAATTATCCAATTATATATAGTCCTTAAAAGAAAAAGTTGTCACCTATAAGATCCACTGGAAGATCTTAACCAAGTGTAAGCCCTACACCAACGGCAGCGGAAAGTGCGGTCTTTGCGATGTGGAAAGATGTCTTATCTGGAAGAGTTCTTTAGACCCTGATACATGTCTAAATTCAAGAACTGAACATTTTGGGTCATGTCCAGATATAGCAAAATATTTGCTACGTTTTGGACATCCCAAGATCAGAGATAGAACCTGCTTTTCATATTATGTCCACGTACAAGCCTTTCATATGCCTTAACATCTCTTATATATTTATATATATTTTATTACTTTATATATTTTTCTGTATATTATTGTTCACCCTTTATAACTGTGCAACTTATACGCGTGTAGTATATAAACCTAATGTATATGTGCGTGCATATATACATGTGTACGAATGATTTTATATAAACACGTGCAAGACTCTACCTGTTGTAATTATCTCTTTCCTTCATACATACATGTATGTATATATGTTTACATATCTGCATGTGTAGATGTGTCTGACAGGCAGGAGGGTGTATTTGTGTATTTACATATATAACTCATTTGTATATTCAAGTTTTGCGGCGAAGGTGAATGTTTTTACAGTTTATGTTTTTTGAGTATGTTTTTATTTGTATATACGTTTATCCGCGTATATACGTGCTTGTGCGTATAGACTACGTTTTGTATATCCGTTTATATATGTGTATCTGCGTATAGATATGTGTATATGAACATAATGATGCGTGCGTTTATGCGTATGTGTTTTTGTTTGTATATACGTTTTCCGTGTATGTATATGCATGTGCGTATAAACTACGTTTTACATATCTGCGTATGTACGTGTGTGCGTGTGTAGAGATGTATATATGAGCAGAGTGAAGCGTGCATGGGTATATGTGCGTGGTGCATGTGCGTGTATACGTAGACATATGTATGTATATATGTGTGTTTGTTTCTATATATACACGCGCGTGTGAGTATGTATATAGGCATATATATACATACATATTTGTGTGTGCGTATATGTATGTGTGTGTATGTGTGCATATGCGGATTCTGTGAATGAAATATTACTTTCACCATGCCTATTGGAGTAATTTCCCTTTATTCAACGTTTTTGTTCATAGCATTTTCTCTAAATAACTGATGAGATGCCGGAGGAAACTTCAGCCTTGGTATATTATGAGAACCAACTAATTGTCACATATTATATTTATAGATAAATTCCTCTATTTTACATAATATCGAGGTATCATCAATTCTTTTGTTGTCATATCATTATTATTAACATATTTACAAATATATATATATCGAGAGAGAGAGAGAGAGAGAGGAGAAACGAGAGAGAGAGAGGAAAAAACGAGAGCGAGAGGAGAAACGAGAGAGAGAGAGAGAGGGGTGAGAAACGAGAGAGAGAGAGAGAGAGAGAGAGAGAGGAGAAACGAGAGAGAGAGAGAGAGAGAGAGAGATCAGGATTCAAGTGAATCAGGTACTTAGACAGTAAGGCACCGGGTCAGGTCAAAAAGTAAAATATTCTTGTCCCTACTATTTTGTTGTGGCGGTATTCGTGTCTTATTATCTTTGACTCGTTTATCGTGCTATTGTTTGATAACTCCGCAAGACAATGACTTTGAAACGTCTACCATGATGGGAACTCGAACTCATATATATCACGTAACTGACACTGACTACAACCGAGAACTCATACAACGACTCTACTACTATTGACCCTCTACAACGACTGACTCCCTAACTTTATAGTAGCTCTCATTACACTTTGTCACGTGGGAAGGGAAGTACCATCTTCACTACAACAATATATATATACGTATATATGTATTTATATATATATATATATATATATATATATATATGTATGTGTGTGTGTGTGTGTGTGTGTGTGTGTGTGTATACATACATATATATGTATGTATGCACGTATATGTGAGTGTATGTGTATGTATATGTGCATATATGTAAGTGTATATATAAAAATATGTGAAAAGAGACAGGTGGGATTATATAATTCAGAATTGCATATTGTTTTCCATTAAGTTACCATTTAAGGTGAATAATTTGTGTATGTATGTATGTATAAGTGTGCTATCTTTCTGTGTTTAACAATTTCATATTCAATATTTTTAGGTTGCTTCCTATAAAAAATTCAGATATTTTAATCTTTCCATTTTCAGGAAGATGTTGATACGTTCATTGTTCTGCTAAAATGTTCTATTTTCTGTTCAGTAGAAATGTCAATTCTTGTAAACTTGACCTTTGTATTAATTCATTGTCAACTAAAGAGGTACTTTATATCTTCAGTAGTGTGTTTTTTTGTTTTTGTTTTTTTTTTAAGATCAGCAGGTTTGACACAATCGGTAACTCTTTTCTATCTGAAAGGGCAAAAACAATTTATTTCTCACAGCTCGAATGTTTTCAGAAGAATATTTTCTCTCCAATTTACTGTGTGCCAGTTCACTTACAAAGTGATAGTTTTTTGAAAATTTAATTACATTAATTATTGCACTTGTCATTGTAATACCTAATAAATATTCTCCGTAGTTATAGTAAGCAGCATGTAAAGAAATGTTGTCAACAACCTGTATGTTACTTTAGTTTATTCTATATTTACCAAAGAATAGTCGTTATACTGAACGCAACAGTGGTACAAAAGTGGCACAAAACAGTGGCACAAAAGCTTAATTCTAAGTTAATTCCATTTAATTTATCCCTGAATCTGACTTATTTTATCCTGTCGAGAAATATGAAAATGATTTGATTTCAGAGTAGAAGAAAACATTACCACATTCATTGCGTTGCGCTTATTGGTTTACCATTCACTGCCTCTCTTAGTTGCAAAATTATATACCATAGCATTTAGCTTTGTAACATAGCAGAAAGAAAAATAATTATAGGCAATATTTTGAGAATGGCGTAGAACGCTATTTGTATTGCTGAGTGTTGTATTCCTAATTATTATTTTTCAAGTATTTGTCTTGCTTTGTCATATATGGAGTGCACAACAACCATGGTTGTTGGTCTTCCCATGTTCACAATATCGACATGAACAACTAAGTTTAAAGAGACTCGATGAGACATTCGTAATCACGTTTTGCGTAAGATTCAACAATTAAAGAAAAGGAAAATAAATGAACTTTGGTGTGTGATTAAACAGCGTGATGTTCTTCAAATGCAGCAGAAACGGCATCGAATTCAAAAGGTAGCAACAGTCTTTTGAACATCATGTTTCTCGTAAAGACATTGAAGATCTTAAGAAGAGGAAAGAATTAATGTTACACTTTTCTTGCATAAAACATCTAAGACCTTTATGAAACTGCCTCACGATGATAACGAAGAACAGGATAAGAACAAATATTAAGTAAGTTATGCGCTTTAATATATTCCTAATACCTAGAAGAAAAAAGATTTATGAGCAGCTCATATTCCCTGGTAATATGCAGTGTATAAGTGAATCTGTAAACCAGTTTAATACACGTTTAAAGAACCAAGCCAAATCTGCGTTGCTAGATGTTGGGTATCAAAATTTTGGAATGGTAATTGGTAAGATTGTTGAAAGAATAATTATTGTAACAAGATAAAATTTAAAATTCCTGAAATTTGAAAGAATATCAATTTACGTGTAGACTTAAACATGGTAACAACAACTTTAGAAATAATTTGTATTCAAGCCAGGAAATACTTAAAAAAGAAGTGTAACTGTAGAAAATTACACGCAGTGCGCAAATGATATTAAAATAAATATGGACTTTGAAGCACATGGTTTTCTTATATACACTGAAGAAATATTTCCGTTACAATCATATTAATCGCATAGTCTGAGATATTTATTATCCAGTAGGGAATACTTTATCCATCAGATGTAAATTCGTATGATAGTTTGCAGTGCGCTTCAATTTCAACTGATTCCGTTACATTATTAACGATTAAGTGATAAAAAAAATATACTACGTGAAGCATAGAAGGTTCACGATTATACATGTTAACATACTGCAGATCTTCAAAAGCATTGTGTCATTCACCTTAATGGGGTTACATCAGATGAAGGTAAATTGCTAGAGATACTAATTCCATTATATTTTTTGATATATCAGTAACGATATAACTAATAATTATGTAACAGAAGTCTAAAGTACTAGTTTTAAGCCGGATGATGGTTTAGCACCATTGCATAATGACTTTGGAGAAAGATCAGTTGTCGTAAGGATTAAGTGATTTTTTTATTGAGCAGACAGGATAAAAATCGCACGTAGACTGATGTAGTGATGTTAAATTGCCGTTCGGCTTAACATCACCACATCAAGATTCTTGGGTGTCTTTAACGAAACTCACTCCGTTGTAAAGATTCGCATTACGTTACTTGTATGAGGATATCTCACAACAGACAGGCAAATTATGGTCCATTCACCACTTTTCTCGCAACAACCAATGAATCTGTGCATAAAGTTCATGGGTGCTGATCTTTCTTGTATGATTAAGCCGTTACAACATACTATAATGTATTCTGCTGGCAATATTTGTCTACAATAAGGCGGTGAACTGGTAGAACCGCTAGCACGCCAGCTTTTATGTTCTGAGTTCAATTTCTACCGAGGTTGACTTTACCTTTTATCAACTCGAGGTCGATAAAATAATACCAGTTGAGCACTGAGATCGACGTAATTCTAGAAACTGCTCGCCCTGTGCCAAACTTTGAAAGCGATATTTGTCTGCTAACGTTTCTTAATTGAATAACGTCAACGATTTTGCAGTAATGTAATCAGAGGAGATTCAGCGCTTACGGTTGGTGTCTTTATAAGAAAAAGCATGGGTGAGAAGGTCTTTGAGAAAGTTTCAGTTCTGGAGAGAAATAGTTATAGGAAGTGTTACATGGGATGTCAACGGCTTGTGATATAACACAAGTGATAAAAATTCGGGAGATATGTGAGACTGAATATCATGCGTGAAGATAGTTTGCAGCTGAGAAACAGAGATCATTTTCATAGTTATAAAAATGAGTGAGCGGGGAAACAGTACGTCTGTTTGAGATGGATGCATTTCTAATCAAACGAATTACTTTTTACTAGATTCAATCAAGTGAGTGTAGCAGCCGTACCGCAGATGTTCATTATACGTGCGTATGAAACTTGAGAATTTTAGGGTGTCAGCTGATCAAGTCAGAAGTAATTATTGGTTGTAAGGAAAGATATTTATGGTTCAACCACTGTGTATATATAATGTCACCATGAGAGCGCATCAGAGACCCGTAAGCTAAATATTCATAGCAAAGAGCATTGATGCTATACTAACGAAAATGTGAAAAAAAAAAGGAAATAAATTGACATTATTCTCAAATCATTCAAATATCAGGACAGGTTTGATTCTAAACAAATTTCTACTGTTAAACAATGTGATGAAAATGCATCGTAGGAATGATCAGTTGATGTCGTGTTGGTTTTCAGTCCCTGGTAAACTATGATCAAAAGGACTTTTGATCAAAGATTTTTTTATGCAGAGACTATCATATTTTTTGTTTGAAGAGCAGTATATATAACACATCGAGTTCTTTTGTAATTTGACTATTATTTTTAGCAGTTAGGACGAACACATAGAAGCACCTCCATTTATTTGACAGTATATTTGATAATTGATGGATCAATATTTACCTTAAAAAAGGATGTACATACTCATTTACATATCAACCCATTTGATCAATATTATATGAATAATATATTTAATTTCTTCAGTGAATTTAGAAAATTTTCAACTAGCATTACTTATTGATGGAATGGTATTTTTCTCCTCTTCTAACATGCTTTCCTACAGAACAGATTCTCAGCGTCGTAAAAGTAGACTTCTTGTTTTAGCTGATCTTGTACCATTTGCTATAATTTATCGAACCGAAGTATTCAATTCTTCTGATAGTTCTCTTCTATATGTGTAAAAGAAAAATTAGGTAAATTTGAGATTTTGCAAATATCCAAAGAGCATAGGAAGCTTTCACTTGGCATAGGCACGTTTTTATACGACGTCTGATGAAATGCTGGCGCGAGAAGAAGGGAGAAAGATAAGTATAGAGTTGATATTAGACGAAGATTCTATGACATACAAATGTCTGAAGAAGACTAGGAAATTATAATCAGATTGTATCAGAGTAAAAGGCAAGGTTTTTTGAGTTTTCCGTAAGCTCGAAATGTATGAGAATTGCTCTGACGTTATAAATCATATGGATAATAATGTTGTATTTGATTCTACGCAAGTTTGACATGAAACAAACGCGAAAATTGTATTACACCTATTCGAAAACCAGGAATTAATATAAAATAGAGATGCATGTGAAATCGAATTTAAAGTAGTATAGTTTATGCGCCACACTATTTTTGGCTTTTCTCTAACAATTTCACTAACAAGTGAAAACGAAATGAAAGCTATTACATGAGTTTGACTTCAGAAAGATGTGAGTGAATTGAGTGAATATTTGGGGTCGCGTACAATTTCTGCGCAAGAATTTATCCAATTTGTAACGAATTTGTCTATATTGCTAAGACTTTTTAATATATTGTTGTGTAAAAACTCTGTGCAAGAATAGCAATTAGCTCAAATAAATGCTCTCCAACAAATCAATAACGAATTGTCCAATTTTCTCCAGAATTTCTCAAATAAAGCTTTTACTCTCTGTGCTATACTAGTGATTTTAAGTGATGTATTATTACAGAAAGAAAATGATCTTGAAAATAGTACATGTTTCACAAGTCGAACACTAATACCTATTATTCATAAAGTGAACAAGAAGAACTTGCTCTAGTGAAGCTGTACGAATATCATTACATATATATTAATAGCACTGAATTTTATACCGAAACACAACACAAATCTCTTTTGAGCATATTTTCAAGATGGTAAAGCACACTAGGCAATAGTTGAATAGTAGGTTTTGATGTACTATCAATTTACGATTTTCTTTATATTTTAATACAGATTCTTTCTAAAATGTTTGTTCAGTCTTATATCTTACCATACATAATAGGGACATTTAAAATATGACTGTGTGTAACATATTGTGTTATTTTAAAAACACATTATGCCAAAGTACAATTATTATCAAATTTTGTAAATACTCCTACTTATCTAAGTGGTCCTCAGATCTCAACAAACCGAGAAGTAATTGAGATTTGAATCTCTTGCTGTGAAAAGAATTAATATTTTATGTCAATAATTTTTTCATTTAGAAATAACTAATGAAATATAATCTACATAAGTCATTAAAATTAATTACATATACAAAATCCATGTCGAAAAGTGGAATTAATCAAGCAGACGTAATACTATATGAAATGTGTATTATATTTACAGTTGTCAATAGGGTAACAAAGTTTATCTACCTCGCAATTTAGCATCATCATTTAGTTCACAAGTGCAATTAATGGAATACACTTTCTTTAATGTCTTAAAATCATTTTGCTTCGATATAAATTTCTCCTTCCTTCCCACGAGTTTCAGACGCCTGATCAGGGTCGTGGATTCTGTATTTCCCCTTGTAAATCCATTAAAATTTGATAATATTTATTTTTGTGATCTTAATACCCCTTGTGTTTTTATTGTGAAGAAATCCTGTAGTCGGATATTCAAATGTCATCGAGAAAGCATGAGTATTTGAAGCACTAATGGCACACACTTAACATTAATATCCAAATTAATTGTACACTGTTTTAAAGTTTTCAACAGTTTTGGCAACAAGTAAATTAGCTTTAAAATAAAATCCTTTTGAATAACCTATGAATGAATGCTTTAGATAAAAGCAGTTATTGAAATACCCGTCATGCAACAACTGAATGAGCACATTTTGCCTTAGTCTTAGATTACTTGCAACATTATATATAGAGAGAGTAATGATTATTTGCCAACGTAATGTAGTAGTCCTGATTTGGACGAATGCTACTGCTATTTAGCCCCAGAAAACATCGTCTCCAGCTGGCTATCGATGCACTATCAGCGTCTTTATATTTCCGAACAAGGGAGCTCAAAACAATATCTGCGTACCAATAGTTTATGGGTTATTTCGCTTCATCAGCACAGAATAATTTCCTGGCTATAGATGGTGACACTAGACTCTTGTTCGAAATATATATTTTCAAACCGACACACTGTTACTGATCTCATAAACAGAAAATGTTTTCAATTTATATTTATGCATGTGTGTGTGTATTATGTGTATATATATATATATATATATATATCTTATACGGGCCACCTATATTATAATATATTTAATATATTATATTCATTTTATACTATATAAATGTGTATGTATGCATGTATGTGTGCATAAACTAAAGGCACAAATATAGAGGTCGCAAAGGGTACCAATCAGCACCAGTATTGCTAGAAATAAGAGTCAAAGCAACTCAATAGCCACGGAAAGCAATATCTTAATAACTGACAAGGGAGATAATGTCCTACAGCAAGGGACATAGCCACATCATCGATGATTTCGCATTTTAATGCTCACCAGGAGCTCTCACAGCGCCTAGGTTTAAACTCAGTTCGCCTTTTCAGTTTATAAGATTTCCGTTGAAATCACACGCTGATTTCATAAACTGTAAAACAGAAAATTATAAATAATATGGAGGACCTTATTCGGAATTTTACAACCGAAAAGCAGAAGTATAGACGTCACTAAGGTCACAAGGGGTACTACTCAGCACGAGTATTGTTAGAAATATCTTCATGACTAGTTTCTGACAACAAGGTAGTATATATATATATAATTATAATAAGGGTAACTACATGTTAGTACCACTTGCTAGAAGAAGATGTGAGAAGAATGGATGTGGCAGTACCATGTAGTTGCTCTTGCAATCATTATTAAAAAATGACATACTCTGCATTAATTTGTATCTAAAATGTTTTATGTGCTAGCTACCTGTATAGATTTTATCCTTTTATATATATATATATATATATAT
>NC_068984.1:69025495-69026632 GCF_001194135.2 Octopus bimaculoides
TGATTATATATATATATCTGTAAAATATGTGACACTTATTCGGTTTCGGATGCCGGGGTGGAAACCCACGCCACCATCTCTTCAGTTATCTGGCTGGCCATTGAAAGTTCCTATGAAAATGACCCCTCATTTATATATATACTATCTAGTTTAACTATAAAATTTATGAATCTAAGAATATACAACACAATGAAGTTGTTGAATATTTTGAAAGATAAAGCATATTGTGACAAACAAAAAAGCAGTACATCTTTTAATCGTAAATTAAATTGTTTTCAAGAAAAAAAAAAACAACAATACATTAAATTCCAAACCACACTATCTCTGTGAGAAGTTTCCAGCGAACGAAGATCAAAGATAAAGTATTCATAGTTAGGATGATGAATGAGGAAAAGCAAACTAATGACGAGACAAGTCATTTTTCAAGAAAAATGATATAAATATCAAAGTTTATTTAAATAAAAATTTTAACACATCATCAATTGTCAATCTCCTCTATTACACGTTTACAGACGATGTGATATATAGAACGAATGCCACTTCACAGCGAACCACGCAAAACCATTTGATCACGCAGTTATCCCCAAGAAAACAATGCAATTGAATTCCCACAGATCCGCACACAGATTTTCGCGATGAAGAAGTTAACACTCAAATCACGTATTTGTACACATGAGAATTACAGTGTAAGTATATTTGTGTGAATATGCCCTCCTGTGTATTACGCACGCGCGCAAACACACACTCACACATGCATACACACAGTTAAAATATACTTGTGACATATTTCAGCTTATAAAGACAAATTACAAGTTACCGCGAAGAAAACATTCTCCCTTATGGTAAAAAGGAGTAAAAGCTCCATATCTATCCAGTGCTGCCCCTTGCCGGATACCTAAATATGTTTCTAGCTCTTTAACCGTTATCAATGGGAAATACCGAAGAGTGGTAACTCTGAACAGACTTAAAGCCGTAGCTAAAACACACTAACACACACATATGTATATATATATATATAAATATATATATATATATATATATATGTTAATTCTCTAAATGAAGTATTAACAGTAACTGCACGATAAAGTGTAGTATATTGCCACTTAAGTGTGGCTGACCCCTAGGGGTGGATGTTAC
>NC_068984.1:69026808-69040650 GCF_001194135.2 Octopus bimaculoides
ATATATATATATATATATATATATACATAAATACATATCCATGCTTATATATATATACATTAATAATTACTTATTGCTGTGTGTATATATATGTGACAGTGGATTATCATCGATGAGTCCATGAACCTTCGTTCTTTTCCCTAAAACTACATATATATACATATATATATGTATTAATATATGTGTGTGTATGTCTAAATTGCAAAATTGGTGACTGATACCGCCATCATTTAGAATTCCATAGACACGAAAACACCTGCATAATCGATCAAATGTCTACTATATGTGAAAACGTATCTGCATTTCTCTCCACATTAGTCTTTTAGTGGTCAATGGTAAACTTGATTCCAACTTGATGAGTAAATGTCTCGGGATGACAGTCACTGAAAACTGCTAAAATGAGTCACTATTGTTGTATGAAGGCGCTAAGAGGATGTTCGCAAAGAGTTAATTTCTCGATTTCCCCTGACACAATTTTTGTGGGTTGATCTGTTGGAAACATCCAAGATAAATACTTATTAAGTGGCTGAAAAGTTTATATGGAGAACTATCTATCCTCTCTGCACTGGAGGAAAAGGAGGAGTAAAGCAATTTTGATAAACACTTCACTCATATAAAGTTTATATGGCTATAATATTTCTATCGTCTGTAAGATGCTATACAATTTTCCAGCTACATACAAATGCCACAAAACTCTTAAGAAACGTAATGTTTGGATTAGCTCTCCTTGTCTGGAACGGACATATTACTACCAGTTTCATGTACCACAACCGGAAACATACAGTTGTCCAACAGCTCCGCCACATGCAAATGCTAAAATTAAGCTGCTTAACTACAGAGAGGGATTTGTGTTTCTAAAGCGACACCCACTACAGAAGAATTATAGGCTAATAAATACTAACTACTTCAAGTGATGGCATTATCAGCAGCTACACGCATTTAGGCCTCGGGACAGGGGAGACGCTAGTGCTACCTACTATTATAAATATAGTAACGTGGAGACCAATGATATGACTACCCAAACCCACATATAACTCGATATATTTTTTATGCTGCATAATCCAGGGGTTTGGTATATTGTAGCTCTTGACTGTCTGAAAAAACTGCATGTACTAACGCATTCCACAGGATCCTTCGAGAAGTAATACAATTTGAAATTTTATTTGCTGTCACAGGAGTACGTTTCTCTTGTGCCAGTTTCAAATGAATAACTTGAAAATAATATCAGGGAGTAAGTAGATCTCTTGGAAACTTAAGTTAATCTCGATCCCTGTTGTTTCTTTTGGATCCTAGCTGCTCCTTGACCCTTCAGTAGAATCTTGCAGAGACTTCCGACAACAGTTACTAACAGTCTCCTATATAAGTCTTAGCTTGTCCACAAGAACCTAAGTTGCAGTTGACCAATCACATGTCGTCTTCTGATTTGAACGTGGTTGAGGTTACACATTAGTTAATGCTTTCAAGCTTGTGAAACACAGGCAAATGGCTATGTGAGCCAAAATTACCCTTACAAGCATCAACTTTGTGTTAATGCACCAGTATTGCCTTTCATTTGATGTTTGTTGAAGTTGAAGCAGGTGTCGACGGTTGTTCTCTGGTATATAGATGATCAGTGTGCCTTTATCTTAATGGTAAGTTAGTTTAGGAGAATACTTGTCTCTCGATATCATATCCATTTCTAATTTCAATTTAATGTGTTTCTTCTAGAATCTCTGGAAGCTAAAATAGTTCCAATAAAAACGCATCAACTCTGTATGCATTTAATACACCCCTATTCGACCTTGCTGTACAAACGCTTGGCACTGGCGAAAGCTAATTTTTGTTTTATATATAATTATTTTATATCGACACTCCATAAAAGTATTAGAACACAGGCTACGTTTTGATTAACTACCCCGAAGGGCCAGCATAACAAAGAACACCAAATAGGTATCTTTAATTGACATAGAATTGCGAATTTAAGATTTAGTGTAGTGTGTAGTAGAACTTTAACTTGCGGACGCCACTTCATTCTCTTAGTCAGTAACTATATATCATCTAGTTCAAGCAGAACTAGAAAGTAACAAGAGAAAGAGGAGAATCACAAACACGAGAATATGCCTGATATGGATAACTGAATGAGAACAATTTATAATTGTGGATTCAATAAAAGTTGTGTTGGAAAGGAAGTTCAGAGAAATTTCTCGAATATAACAGATACCTAAAGAAGGCCGGAGTCTAATATGGCCGACACGTTGTCACTGTAACAACTAGATTGAGGTCACTCGCCCGTAAACAGCCATGTTGAAGTTGCGATATTCATTACTTTCAGTATAGTTACAGTTTTCATTTCTTATAGATATTTTCTAACTAGCTACTTTACTTGTTGCATGATCAGTGACTGCTTGTGACTTATTTTTCTATATACTGCGAGCTGGCGCGTACTACTTGTATCTCTAGTAGCCGTGAATTTTGTTGTTTTTTGAAGAATACTAAGCGGAATTTTGTGCGAATACACCATCGTTGGGTGGAAGTGAATAATGGAAGAAAAGAAGAGTTACGCAGAAGCTACCGGAGGTCGAGATACCATAGATCCACGTGTGCTGAACCGAAGAAGATGGAGTAGAATGAGAAGTAGATAGCAAAAGAAGAGTCAAACATAAAAATGACCATGCCAGAGGAGGAAAAAAGAAAAATGGAAAGCAGAACGGTGACATTCAGAATATTTTCGAATGAAAATAGGAGAAGAGCATGTACCGCAGGAAGTGATAGAGGAAATATTGACGAAACGAATGAGTGAAGAGATAACCTTCTTTACAAGAGGAAGGGGATACGCGACTATAATAGTCACCATTGCATCAGAAGAGGAGGTGAAAATGAACGACAATAGACTGATACTGGGAGAGAAATTGACGTTAATGCCGAACTGTCTGGACAAAAGAATCGTCAGGGTCAGGGTGGGAAGAATCCCACCATCGATAGACCCGAAATGGGTGATAATCGCAAATTGTTAATTCAGAGCTGGTGAAGGGAAGTGAAAACCTGAAGATTTACATAGTAAGCAGAATTCAACAATTGAATTTTTGGGGATATGGTGTTGAAGTAATTTGCGCCGTAAGCCCAGAATATTATGATGAAATGGCGGAAATTGTGGAACTACCAAACGGCGAAAAACTGGAATTAATGTTGGAGGGGAGACCCCCAAAATGTTACGGGTGCGGTGAAAGAGGGTACCTGAGAAGGAAATGTCCTAGAACAGCAGTAGAAATGGTGGAAGAGAAAATGTACAGGAAGAGATAGTGGTGGAAAAAGGCAGAAGCAGAGAACAGAATATGACGGGAATTTGGCGGAGGTAAAACCCAGGAAAAGAGAGAGAAGAAAGTCACTGATGACAGTGGAAGTGAAGAAGTGTAAAGGAATGGAAGAAGAAACTCAACCCACGACGAGAAACGGAGAAAATTTACCAGAAGAAGTACCAGAAAAGGAATTAAAAGTACAGAATCATTCACACCAGAAACGAGACGGCCCACAATTTCGGAAGCCTAAAGACATAGACACACAGACGAAACACGTAGAGTTGAAGTTAAGTGGACACACAGACACACAAAATACACGAACACACAGACTTAGAAACGGAAATACAAGAACCCATAAAACAGCAGGCAAACGGGAGCAAAAAGAGACAACGTGAAAAGCACAAACGAAAAGAAAAATTATAGCGCGATAGGACACCCTGGCTTTAAAGGAGTAAGTGGTAAGTCATTATAATTCTGTAAAGACTGTAACTGAGAGAAATGATTGTTTGAATTTTTCAGGAAAAAAAAAGGAAAGATAATGTAAATTTGAAACTGTTAAATGAACAGGTTTCTTAAATTTTTTTTTTTTTAACACTGTAATAAACATTTGGTTTTCTTTTAGTTTAAGAAGAAAAAGGAGAAGAAAAGAAATAAGTAAGGACTGTATGAACATTAGTTTAAAAGGTTTATAATGGTAGGGCAAAAACGAAGTGCGACGTCGCGGTTTCGCCTCGGAGCGAGGCGAGAGATTGTGTTAAAGGAATATACGGATGGCCGACTCATTTGCTTTGTAAACATATTTATTTCACATTCATCCTTCATATATTTCATGTTTCCGCATGCCTTTGTATGTCCCCTCTGTAATAAGGCCTTGTGCCCGTAATAAAGAATTAATCTCTAGCAGATGGGTGTCCACCACTGAAGATGGTCACAAATAACTCGAAACTGGCCAGTTTGGTGGTTGCATCATCGTCGCTAGAAGCTGGTAGGGTTTGTTCCCCTGCTTGCAATATATCATGTGCAGATTGAATTGATAATAATCTGGAGGAAGCGTTCGCCAGAGGTTAAAAACGATAGTAACGAAACTGCTGTCTTCAAGTGGCGATAAATACTACTTCTCAGTATAGTTATTACTTTCACCTCTTATAGAGATTTTCTAACTAGTT
This sequence comes from Octopus bimaculoides, assembly GCF_001194135.2. Lineage (NCBI taxonomy): Eukaryota > Metazoa > Mollusca > Cephalopoda > Octopoda > Octopodidae > Octopus > Octopus bimaculoides. Next base: position 69,031,250 of record NC_068984.1, read on the forward strand.
ACTTTGCTTGTGTCTGTGTGTGTGTGTATACACATATATTTATGAGTGAGTATATAAACACGCATACATATATATATATATATATAAGTGTGTATGTGTGTGTGTGTACATGTATGCAGTATATATACACGCTGCATTACATTGCAGATTAATTATTTAAATATATATCCTCTTAAGTCGTTTGCTTGTTTAAAATTGAGATTTATAAGTCCATCTCTCACCCAGAAAGTGATATATCACTTAAAGAGCAGTTGGATTAACAACTACTTATGGCAAACGCAATTATTCAGTAGCTTACTAATTACTTTAGCAAGGTAATAAATGTTTTGCGATAATTTAGTAAAATTGTTATATTTTACGACTTTCTATTTCTGTGTTTCTCTAACACATCAAAGTTTAAAATTTACTGTTGACATTTTGAAAATGACAAATTTTAAACTGTAAAATCGATTGTAGATGTTTTTCTTTATGCATTCATATTGATCTGAAATATTGGTACAAGGCAAGAATTTCGAGAGAAGAGAATAACTCGATTACTTCGACCTCAGTGTTCAGCTGGTACCCCAAAAGATTAAAGGTAGAGTCAACCGCGATGGAATTTGAACTCAGAACTTAAAATCGGTAGAAATGTTGGTTTGCTAAACGTTTTTTTTACTAGCACCAGTTCGCCGCCTTATCAACATGCAGACATATTGCTACCAGTTAAACATCGGTTAAAATAAAACGAAAAATTAAAGTAAAAAAATTCACTTTTGAAATTGACATTGGGGAATGCTCTTCGGATGGAATGAGATTTCCTATTTTTTCTCTTTCAAATGACGACAGTAAAGTTTTTTTTAAATTATTCAAAATATCATAGTTAATTTTGACAATCATACATGGTTGCCGCATGACTGTGTGTGCTTGAGATGTTTCATTCGTAATTAGACGGTCTGTGATTGAATCGTATTGCGGGGCAATTTTGTATAATAGCTTTCTACAAAACCACAGGTCAACTAATTACTTATAGAAGAAAATTGTTAGATGGAAGTGCAGCTGAGGTACCGTTTCTATTAATAAATGGTATACTTCATCCACTCATGTTCTAACATTGCCTTTGGGAATCGTCAACAGACAACACTTTAAATTCAGGCTAGAAATCCAGTAAATTACCACTAATTTAGGAAGATATGAAACATCATTAATGCTAGCATTCTTATCCAGACTAGCCATAATAAAAGGTGTGTGCTTTTTTTTAACTAGTCTCCATCAACGGACAAGAATCATACTGACCATTTGATCATATCAACCGCATTACTCTGTATTTGTCACTTTGGTACTTATTTTTATGGCTTTTTATTGGACCATTAGATAACAGAACATAAAAATATAAAGTCTGCATTTGTGTATATGTGTGTGAGTGTTTATGTGTGGGTGGAGTGTCTGTCTATACGTATCAGGTTGGTCAAAAATGTTTTTCGTAATTCGAGCTTTAATAAATAGTTCAAAGTAATTGCATATGAGAAGCCTTTATTTATCACAATGTATACCATCATATTATATTGTCTGTTGCCTCCGTTGTCCCAGAAGCTCAATTCCACGCTTATATTATTTGGCCGGTTTAGAGACAAAAGATCCCCTGCGCCTGTTTTCATCCTCATCCACATTGATGAACAATAGGCCGTGCAGGAAATGAGCCATAGCACGGAAATGAGCCATAGCACGGAAAAGTTGTAATCTGTTGGAGAAACGTCTGAACATAGGCAAGGTGAGGCAGCAATTCTAGGCCCTCAATTTCTCCAAGTTTGCACTTAGTAACATTAGCAGTGTGTGCTGTGTCGACGTCATGCAGTGGGAGTGCGCATCTTCGATTCACCAATGCCATGTAATGAGCTTTCAAAGCATCATATACTCGCTGCAGTCGTTGAGAATAAAAGTGAGCGTTCACAGCATCACCATATGGGACAAACTCAAATGGCAACAACCCTTCGAAATTCCGCCAAATACAGATGACCTACTGTTCAACCTGACATTGTTTGTTTGATAACCTGTCTGGAACGAAACCACTGAATTCTTTTATTGTGAAATTAGATCCATTTTTTTCTTTCCAGTTACAATTAGACGCCAAAAAAACGGGCACTTCGAGGATTTGCAAGCATTTTTTTGCAAGTGCTCACACGTCGTTGATCCTGGTCATAGGTTTGTTCCTGAGGAGCTTTTTGACAGCCTCTGTCCGCAAGGCCGAGTTTATGGCTATGGATTGATGGTGCTTTGTGAAAGACCAAGATCTACCAACAATGTGCGTGTGGTTGTGCTTGGCTGTTGTTCAACCATTTCAAACAAGGCTTCATCTTCTTTGGTGTGTTTTCAGAGTTGGTGTCTTCTTCCTTGAAATGTTTGAACCCGTTTTGTGCTACACGTTTCTTTGGACCTTCCACGTCAATAATTTGTTTTGTCGCTGCTCATTTTCAAAGCTGTAGAATAAAAAACATACAATTAATCTTTATATGTTATATAGGAAAATAATGAACAAACAGTTCAGCGATTGCTGTAGCAGCATTTCGTCCTGCTCTTTACGTTCTAGGCTCAAATTCTCGCAAGATCGATTTTACCTTTCATTATTTCGGTGTTGATTAAATAAGAACCAGTCTAGTACGGCGGAGATTATATAATCGACTTGCTTCCTACCCTCAAAATTATTGGCCTTGTATCAAAATTAAAAAGCATTATGTAGGTCTAATTGAGAAAGTAGTCTTCCCGACCGATCAAATATATAAAGAAATGAGTTCTGACAATCCAGTATTGTTGTTCAAGTATAGATTATGGACTTCTGTTTTTATTATAGTAGATAATGGGCAGTGATTTCAGAGACGTTTGACACTTGGTTCTGGTGTTTGCTATTCAAATCAATAGACATATTTTCAATTTTGAAAAACATTATGATCAAGAAATAAATAAAACGTGTTGAAACAAGAATTGAAACAGGTTTCTGAATTTTTAACTTTAGATTGCCTTTAGTTTACCTCTTATTTAAAGATATTGTTACCTTATGTAATGCAGATTACAAAATATAAAAGGAAAAGTTTTGCCAACTCATTTTCCCATTACTAATAAATTATCTGATATATGGTTGTTTTATACGGACAATTTATGTCATAAAGAATTTTCTTCGTCATCGTTCATTGCCTTATAACCTGAACACAAATAGAAAAACTTTTGCCAACCTCAGAACAAATTTAATTATGCATAGTGATCAATTTTCATCTATCTTCCAAATTCGTTTGATGCTAAGTTTTAGAACCTTTGAAAATGGATCTAAATACATATGCAGTTTCTTGCTGCCAAATATATTTAGCAATGACATCAATAAATTTCTGCATCTGTGTTTACTAACTAAGAATATCTTCATAGAATACTGTCAAAATGGACATGATGAATTTCTAAAGATAATCTATATGATTCTTTGTTATAGAGTTCCGATTCAAAATTGGTAAGCAGATGGGTGATAGATAATGACAAGAGTAATGATGGAAGTGACAAAAGCAATAATGATGATGATAGCGACAGTGGTGGCGTGGATAATGATGTTAAGGCAGTAAATTATTAATGCATTAGTCATCATCTTATTGAGCGTGTTTGTTTAAAACTAAAGTACAGTTACTAATGTTATTTTAATCAGCAGTCTGAACAAATGTTGAAATCAATCGTGTTACTCAACTAGAATCTAAATAAAAATATTATTTATAATTTTATGGCGGTAAGTTGACAGAAATAGTGGTGCACCAGACCGGATCGGACTGATTCAGACTAAGAGCCTCGTTCTAGTACTGTCTTTCATTTGTCTGGATTGCTAGTTCAAATCACACTAAAGATATTTGCTATTCGACTTCCTGAAGTCGGTAAGATAAATACTAATAATATACTAGAAGGAAGTCAATGTTGAGATTTATGTTCCCAAACATTAGTTTCCTTGATTATCAAGTTCACAATAAGCATTAAATATGATGAGGTGAAATTGTGTGTTTAGCTTTTGTAGCTTATCACACAATTTCAGGTAAAAAGATTATTTATTACGTGAGCATTGAAGTTGTTAGAAATAGTAGCTAGAACTCACTCAAATCACACCCTACTATTGTAAAAAGCAGGAAAGGCTTTGGAAATAATATTGCAGCACCAAATATGTCATTCCTGAGAGCAGAACGTGAAATAATGGCTGAGTCACATTTAATCATCTCAATCACGGCTAAAATACAGGCTAAACAACAACGACGGAATTCTGAATCTGCCGGGGAACATCAACCAATTGCCGTGTAAGAAATGAAAATACACTTGACATCTTTATAGTATAATAATATTGTAAGATAAAAGAAAAAGATGATACAAATATTCTTACATCCAAGAACTATTCTAACCATCCTCGTTCTATACTTAATGGTACTAGTAACATGTCATTTTCGTTTTCTGTGAGCAGAGATTACTAACTAGAAGTTCAGACTTTTTTCAATTTCCGGTGAAAAGAGCGGTATGAGAGGTTTCCTCTACGTCCCCTATCCCAGTGCAGTGTTGTCAATTTCGAAAGAGAGAAGAAAAGGGAGAGAGAGAACAAGGAGAAGGAATTTGCGTTAATGTTAAATATATCTTTATCTATATAAATATAAGATAATATGTCATATACTCTTTAACTAGCTTCAGCTTGAGAGCAGCTGCCATGCTGGGGCACCGCTATTATCTTTGTTAGACCTTCATTACTTGATATGTAGCATTTGGTGGATGAGGAAGTTTGAAGCTGCTACCCTCATCTGTGCTTTTTGTTGCGAGGAATGCTCATCAAGAACTCTGGACGGAAGGAAATCCAGTTTTGGGTTGGAGAAACCTACATCCACCCCATGCAAGTCTCTCCGGCTTTTGGGGGATACTGACGAGCAGTGAGCCCTTAACACCCAAGTTGTTGCAATATATGGTTCTGTATCTTGATGACGATGCTGGGATCTCTGGCACTGGTACCCCGTTCTGCTGTTTGTGTAACTTTCAATTCCAAAGTACGTTACAAGCCTTTCCAGGAATTTTCAGATGCATATCAAAGTATGTCTTTCCTGCCTTTGTTTTAGGGAGTAGAGTCTTAACTTTTCCAGCGTTTCTAAATAGCAGACATGTCGCATTGCAACGATCTACTTACTATGTGTATCTTCGCTGGATTGTTTCGAGTTCTGCCGTCAATTTTACACTGTTTGGTGGTCATAGCTGGGAGCAGTAGTCTAAGCAGCTGAGGATATATGTCCTCCAGAGAACCATCATGGTTTCCTGTTTTCTCGTTCTGATAGTTCTAAGCATCCATACAGCCAGTCGCCTGCATTTTATTGTCAACTTTGTAATATGAACCTGGAAACATACATCATTACATTATGAATAACAGTGGCCCTTAGAAAGTGCCGAGTAGAACATCAATCACTGTCTGTGTTTAATTAGAAGTGGATCAATTTGCCACCAATTCTTGGCTTCTGTCTTTTTAAAGGTCGTGCGGCCTCTCTCCAAACTTCCCGGTAACGCTAAGATCACACATCTTGTGACATATTATTCCATGTTTGTTTTAATCAAAGAGTTTTGCAAAGTCGAAATATATCTGGTCGACATTTAAGTTGTTGTGTAGCTGCTTTAATGCTCAGTCGTAGTGTTGTAAAAGCTGCCAATGTTATTGGATAACTAAAGATATTTACTATTCGATTTTTGAAGTCGGTATGATAAATATTAATAGTATACTAGAAGAAATTACTTTCTCCTAGTATTTTCGATATTCATGCTTCCAAACCGTTTTCTTGATTATCAACATGATGAGGTGGAATTGTGTGTTTGGCTTTTGTAGCTTATCACACAATTTCAGGTAAAAAGCCTTATGAATTGCTGGCCTTGTGTCTAAAAAATCAGAAACAATAATCATTATTTTTTAACTGTTTCTTATCATTTATTGGACATTTATTCATAACTACATAAGTACGCAAAGATGGGGCTTAACCTCTTATATCTCATTAATTCAGGATTAGGATTTAAAAGCTTAATACTCCTAAATCATTCCGTGTTTCTAAATCATAGCAACGACCCAATTGCCAGGTAGTGATGTTAAAATGGATTAGGTCTTCATAATTATTGTTGTTCAATCTCAAGTCAACATAATTAGAGCAAACATATAATTAGAGTTTTTCACTCATGACTATCACGCCCGTTTGTGTTCTGGCGCTTTTATCGAGAGTGTACTCTTTTATTTTAAGGTAGTGTGAGTTATGATGTGCATTAGATTGAGTTTTATTTCTAGCAAGTTATCCGTCTGTTTGGGTCATTCCTTGTCGGCTCGGCGTAACAGAGAGTTAAAATACATTGGTTATTGACACAGCACAGCTCTTGCAATAAGTTAGAATCGCATGATGCTTCATAACGATGGTGTCTACATGAGCGTGGTTTTCCACTGTGAGGTCTATTAGAGTAAATTATCCTGTAAATTAGATAGAAGACTATGGCAAACAGACAGATAGACGCACACACGCACATAAACACGCACATACATATGGGTATACACACATATGGCTATATACACTCACACACACACACACACACACACACACACCCACACACACACACACACACGTTTTCAACGGGTTTTTGATTCACAAGGATTTGCATCTCCCCTTGTCCATGGCCTGCATCCCCCTGCTTTCCGTAAATCCCATCCTCAGATCTACTCTGTCACTTCTTCAGACACTCTGTTTGTCATTTACTGGAGCACTGAACCTAACTCTTCTGCACTTCCAGGAGCGCAATATTATCGGCCAGGTCCTGATCCGTTAGGCATCTATCTTCAGTGTACTGTTTCCGGCAGTTGGCACATTTATGGCTGTATGCTTCACAAACTCGGTGACAAGAAGAAACGATGAGAATGACTAGAGACAAACCTGTTTCACTACTGTGGTGATAGCGCTCAACCAAAATGCTTGTCGTAACTTTATTTCATACCATACCAAGATACATGTCATCTGCGCCGAATTATTTTATGGCAATAAAAATTTTGGGCGAGAATAGAGAGGTGCATCACACACTTACACTGGTCCAATGAAAACGTGAACAATGTTGTTCAGCTACGCTCTCACATCTAACCAAATCCTTCCAGTTGCTAACATCTAGTCTAGTTTTCCAGTTTTGTGTACTTAGAAAAATAGACAAGATGTTAGCGACATGAATCGTATATGGCATCTATGAGGTAACTCCACACATAAGAAAAAGCAGCTGTTCTCCACAAATGACCGTCTACTTTTGAATTAGAAGGACATGGGGGCCGATAATGGATTATATACATGATGGTTTATTAACTAGAAATAACAGTCCCATCACACTTAAATTCTAGCTTACTGTGTCATAAAATATTAAAGTAAAACACTAGATAATGTGTTTTCCGTTCTAGTAAAGTAGACTATGATTTGAAGGAGATCAGCTGATTTTTCTAGAGTGTTGAGTGTTTTCACAGACGCTGTGTACGATCCATACATATTGTTTGAATTTTTATGGCAATAAACTATAATCTAATGGAGATTGGCTGCTATTTGTAGCGGTTTGAGTCACGACATATATAGTTTGTTAGGTATCTTTCCAAAATTAAATAAAATAGAATGAAATTTAGACGAGATTTGACTGTTATTTCTAATAAGATTAAGCGCCAAATATACGCTCTCTCGTGAATTTGCTATTCTTCAATTGAGGGTGCCTTGCTGCTATTTCTAGCAAGCTAAATAATTATATGTGTTAGATCTTTGACACTGAGGTGTGGCTTGGAGTAATTTAGCTGTAAATGATTTTGTAGAAGTACTTTTGACATCTCAAACTGTAAAAGCTTTGGTTGGTAGCCTAAAGTCTTGTCAACTTGGCCAGCTGTGTATTTGCTTCTGAATCAGAAAATGCGTAAATTGATTACCAACAATTAGAGATTTCAATTAACTTGTTAAGAAGACACACAAGGAAAACAATGCATTGGTTTATTTTCCATTAAAATTACACAAAAGAAATAGATTTGTGTGTAGAAAATAAAATCAATGTATCATTATTGTTAAAGGTTTAATGAGTCCTCTAGGAAACAAACAAACAAAAAAATATATTGTTTTTTTAATCATTCAAGAGACAATTGTTCAATAGTAATTTAAATAGAACTGGAAATGTTTTGAGAAAGCAAAATATGGTGATAGAAAACCAAAGAAAAAAATGAAAACCACGTACATATTTACAAAAAAGCAACATTTAATTAGCGTTATCTTTTGAATATGTATATAATTATGTTGAAACCAATAACAAACAAAACATATAGAACGAACAACACACGGATAAATAAATTAAAAGGAATAAAACTATATGAAATATTTCATGAAGTATCTTACCGTCAACTAAATGTGACTGCCTTAAGAAACATAGCAGACGGTACCGACGTATGTATTGTTATATAATGCAGATACAACATTGAATGTTTACCCATCTCAACTGACATTTTGAAACTATTATTCAAAGCTACATGCTTAAAACAACTATATGCAAGTTCTCTTTCTTTCTTACTTTTTCTTGCCTTTCTTTCTTCCTTTTATTATTATAATTATTATTTTTATTTTTTTTATTTTTGCACAACAGTCTTTCCTTTACTTTTTATATTTTTCGTTTCAAGACAAGGTTTCAATGGGTTTTCTCTTTGGATCAACATTCGCTTTTCTTCGATGTGTTAAATAGCACGAACTTTGTTCAGTAACCAGAAGCTACGAAATGTATAACATGATGTACGATCGTATGTGTGTGTATTTCATTTTCATGCATACACATGCATACAAGGTTATGAATGAGTTTCAGTTACATAGAAAAACATAAGTTTCTAGTTTTATATATATATATATTTTTTAGAAAGTTTTATTTATTTTTGTATGAGTTCCTTTCAGTTAATTTGAAACAGGAAGGTTCCAAAATTCATCATCCGCATTTCAATATATTCACGCGCTCGTTTTCTAAATGTAATGATGTTGGCGTGTGTTCGACGCCGTTTTTACAGTAACGAGGCCAATGTGATTGCTGCTGAGAGTGCCACCGGAAATTTTATTATTTAGACTTATAGGTCATCAGATGAGAACGTCAATAAAATTTTAAAGAAGTTTTTGTTCCAAATTAACGGAAAAAAATAACTCATTCGACAATGGGAGTGAGTGTAGGAGAGAGGAAAAAACAAAACCGTGTGCGTGTTTGTTGCATTAAAAATTACAATTCTATGCTACTTTTGTCTTTTTTAATAAGTTGGCTTTTTTAGATATTTTCCAATTAGGTTCCTTTTGGTTAGTTTGAAACAGTAAATTTACCAAATCCATCACTAATTCTTCTAAGCGCTCCCATGTTTTCAAAGAATATTCAAAATG
>NC_068984.1:69040815-69041972 GCF_001194135.2 Octopus bimaculoides
TATGTATGTATGTATGTATATATGTATGTATATATATTTAAGGTTTTATATATATATATGAGTGTGTGTGCACACGTGTGTATGTGTATGTGCATGCGTGTGTGTATGTGCATGCATTTATGCATGCAAATAGTTATGAATGTCTATACACGTATACATATATTTATAAATTTGATAACTTGACAGTCATATCTCGTAATATAGCTATATATTGGAAAAGTATGCATATTTGCTTTTTTTTTTGCCGCAGACATTGAAACCATTAACAAATCCCGACTGTTTGGCAACACAAATAACAGCTTTCTTTAGTTTTGTTTAAGGTTTCTTTGTCAAATCATTGTTCAGTTTTCATGTTCCAATCATAGGTAGTCAGTAGCTTGTAACATTATTGATAGCGAATTTTATGGCACTACTTTACGCATAGATATTTTAACTTACATAAAACAATGGGTATTAATCTAAATACATCTTTGTGTATTCCTTTGTTTTTAGTTTTGAAAATCCTCCCACTAGTGAAAGATCCAGTCTCCAGCACAGAAACAAGGCTCCTTCGTTGAATGTTAAACATACGCATCAATTATGTTTTCATGTATGAATGTATGTATGTAGGTAGGTAGGTATCGTTCTATCCATCTTCACATGCAGGCATGTGTACTTATACGTTTGTACGCTTCCCTGCCGTTGTGTGAATCTTTTTTATAAGTAAATCTGTTTTCATTAGTGTGCGTATAGAGATTTTTTAATGTGTGTGTATGTTTGTGTGTGTGCGCGCGTGTATTTGTGTTTGCGTGTACATACAACAAGCCACAACAATGAAATATTAAACCTTTCTTATTTTAGTCACTGAACTGCGGCCATACTGGGGCACCGTCTTAAAGGGTTTTGTCAAACACGTTAATGCTCGTATTTGACCCACCTGTCACTTTTTGACAAACCACTAAAATAGAGGAACACAAACAAACCAAAGCGGGGGTGCTAAACAAACACAAAGATATGTATTTCTGTCTATCTATCAATCTATCTATCTATCTATATCTATCTATCTATATATCTATCTATCTATCTATCTATCTATCTACAGATACATATATATATATATGTGTATATATATATATGTGTGTGTGTGTGTGTGTGTGTGTGTGTGTGTGTGTGTGTGT
>NC_068984.1:69042650-69043924 GCF_001194135.2 Octopus bimaculoides
TATATATATATATATATATATATATATATTATTTATCATTTATTATTTATATACACACACACACACGCATATACACTTATATGTATAAGTGTTCTTTTGGCCTTGAGGCTATATTCTGTTCGTTTCTTATTTATTTCGTCTTTGCCTTTGTCAATCGTCTTAAAGTATATTTATTCACTTTCGTATGTTCACTTCTGCATCGCTTGTTATACATGTATTGCTTACTCTCGGCCCTATATTCTCCTCAACTTTCACGGGCACCACCAGCTTGGGAATCATCTCAGTCTTATCATTAATGGTGCAAAGGGAGTAGTAACATCTGGTTGATAACTGATGAAGAATTAGAGACCTTCTGTGTCCGTCTTCCATCCGACTGTGCACTCAATATACTTTATACGTTATACGTTTTTTACTTTTCGTTTGTGTATTTACTATACAGTTTTCACCTATTAAGTAACGGAAAGCAACGCACCCTGGTTTTTATTAATAGTAAATTATTTAGATAACCGTGCGACTCTATTTGTAGCCTTTCCTCTTTCTCTTGTTTCCTCTCTTCGTCTCTTCCCTTTTTTCTCTTTCTCTCACACTCTTACTTCTACTTCTAGCCCTTCTTCTTTCTCTATTTCGTCTTCATCACTTCTTTTTCTCTCTGTCACACACATTCTCTCTCTTTCTCTCTCTCTCGCCCTCTTTCTCCTCTGCTTGCTGCTGACATTTGGCCCGTGGCCGGCCTTTCTTTCTCTTCCTTTTTTACACCGGTCACGTAGCTGCCCGGTCCTAAATTCTCTATGTTACTCTGGTACATATCTTGCTTTTTGTCGTTTTAATCCTTTAGGATTGCCCTTAAGCGTTACCCACCATTCGTGTTCTTTTGGCCCTGCGGCCGTATTCTGTTCGTTTCCGATTTATTTCGTCTCTTTGTCTTTCGTCTATCGTCTTAAATTATATGTATTGACTTTTGTATGTCCACTTCTGTATCACTTGTTATCCATGTACTGTTTGCTCTCGGCCTTATCATTAATGGTGCGAAACAGAGTAACACAAAGGCGGTGAGCTGGCAGAAAGGTTAGCAAGTCGGGCGAAATGATTAGCGGTATTTCGTCTGTCTCTACGATCTGAGTTCAAATTCCACTGAGTTCGATTTTGCCTTTCATCCTTTCGGGGTCGATAAATTAAGAACTAGTTGCGTACTGGGGTTGAGCTAATTGACTGCCCCTCCCCTAATATTTCGGGCCTCGTGCCTAGAGTAGAAAAGAAAGTGAGTAATACCATCT
>NC_068984.1:69044481-69045451 GCF_001194135.2 Octopus bimaculoides
TATATATTTCTTTTAATTGTTTGAAATGTTAATTTCCTTATTTGTGTCACGTTTAGGTTTGTGAATTCTAGCTCCCCTAAGCATCGAGCGGGGCAGTTATTTACATTAAAAAAATTGCCGTGATAATCGCGGGTGTAAGTTTTTATAAGATTTTAGCCCATGGTCTAAATTTCACCATAGTTTGGTACAAATGTTTTCTCTCTCTCTCTCTCTCTCTCTCTCATCTTTAATAAAATGTTGATATCTGATAACCATTTGATTTGTGTTGTTATTCACAGTTTCCATTTTCTGTCCCTGATCACTGCGGTGGTCTGACATGCCCTTATTTTAAACAGATTTCTACTAGCTCGTTCTGACCACTCTCTTTCATATTATGAGTGAATCTAGCCACCGAATTACTGCAACCTTATACGTATAACTATATTGAACTCTCTTTTGTACGAATTTTGTCATAGGAAAAGAAGGATGGACGATGGTCATGTGGGAGCCCTCCTCTCCCCATCCTGTTTTTCTCACTTATCCTATCTCCAAATTTTTCCTCTCCCCTTCACAGTTCTCTGTTTGTCAACTCTCTCTCCCTCACTCTTCCTCCCTTGCTCAGGTGGCTCCCACGTGACCATCGGCCATCTTTCTACTCCTAACTTGTGTTTCTTTCTTTCCTTTGTAGCTAGATCAAGAAAGGCGTGTTCTTGTCTGTCTCTTGACCAAGCTTAATTTACGCGTTCGCCACCAGAACCTCGTTTAGGCTTAGCAGCCTTCCTGTTTGTTTTCACTGTCCTGTTTGTGTTACCTATTTTGACCCTCCGCAAAATCCCAAATTTGATTTAATTTGCTTTGAGGGAGCAACTGTTTTATCGAAAGCGTATCTTGCTAAAGGCTCGTAATACATGAGTATAAAAACAGCCAACAACTGATGAAGGGTCGTTCTTTATGTTGTTTTCCATTTGTGTCTTTCATTGTTCGAAAAAAT
>NC_068984.1:69046977-69047934 GCF_001194135.2 Octopus bimaculoides
ATATATATTCATACATACATACATACACACACACATATATATATATATCTATGTACACACACACAAATATACATACGCATATATGTATCTATAATTATCTATAGTTTAGTCTTTTTTCTTTTGATAGTTTTGTTATTCAAAGCTATTGTTTAGTAGTATTGCTTTAGAAAACTTTTCGATATTTTCTTCTATTTTTCATATAAAATCATATGCATAATAGAAACAAATATTGAAATTTTGCTGATATGATTTTTTTTATTGGTATTTTCTTTTTATCTTACATAGATTTTCCCAATTATATTTTCTTTTTTTATTTATTACAATATAATTGTAAATCTTATTTTTTTTAAATGTATTTTTTTCGCCATTTCAATGACATAAATTAATAGGATCATTGTGTCAATATTCAATTAGATTTCATTTGAGAGCGTTTGATTTATCGTTCTTTTACTAGTATTGGTTTTTTTTCCCCTTTTCCTTCTCTGAAATACATTTAATCTATTTAATACTTAACCCTTTAATTTTCAAATGAAAATAGCAATTTTTTAACAAAATCGCAAGGCCTAAAATTTCTGGAGAATATATGTATATATGTATGTTTGTATGTATGTATGTATGTATGTATGTATGTATGTATGTATGTATGTACGTATATATGTATGTATGTATGTATCTATCTATCTATCTATCTATCTATCTATCTATCTATCTATCTATCTATCTGTCAGTCTATCTATCTGTCTGTCTGTATGTCTGTCTTTCTGTCAGTCTGTCTGTCTATCTATCTCTTTATCTATTATATCTATATATATATATATATATATATCCAGTCTACCCAACATATTGATTTTTATATCAGATTTTCATATCAGAAATATATACTTCGATATATTTTAGAATTTTAAACACGCTTACACACACATACACACGTGCGTATATATATATATATATATATAT
>NC_068984.1:69048026-69052491 GCF_001194135.2 Octopus bimaculoides
ATATGTGTGTGTGTATGTGTATGTGAGTATAACTTTGTGTGTGTGTGTGAGAGAGAGAGAGAGAGAGTGTGTGTGTGTGTGTGTGTGTGCGTGTGTAAGTTTTTGTTGACTGTCAGTAAAAAGAGTTCTCAGTACCTGGAGTCGAGATTAATAATACAATTTATTTTTGTTCAGTCAGTTTCTTGTTGCTATTTTACCAGTGGGTTCACTGTTAGACTATGAACCATAAATTGTTTGAAGGCCTTGTATAACCACTGGTGAAATTCAGAATTGTAAAAGACTGACTCGACAAAGATATACGTACACACACGCGCGCACACATACACACATACACACACACGCTCACACACAAACACACGCACATATGCAGATATAAGCGTACATATACATGCATATATATATACACATCATATGGCAGATAACTTTAGAAGTATATTTTTGCCCCATGGGTAATATCAGGAAATATGGCATATATACAATATTTATGATTTTACGTCTATTAAATTTCTTGTTGCTTATACAAAAGGATGAAATCAATACTAATTTTCAAATGAAAAATATTTATTACCTTAAAATTAATATATGTATGGATATGAATATATGTATGCGTGTGTGCGAATATGCTTGTATGTATGCATTTATTTCTGTCTGAATGTATTTATATGTGTACATATGTGTGTGCGTATTCGTGTATGCGGGTATACGTTATATATGTTTCTATATACACACACATATATATATGTACTTCTGAGTGAGTTTGTATTTATTCTCACTTATACGAACATATTTTTCTGTTTATATGTTTTTTCTGTTTGATACGAACATGTTTTTATTTATGTCTATGCGTCTCTATTAAACTTTGTTTTACAGAGACGGAGAAACATAAAGAAAATCTTTATTTGTCTCCATAATTGACCTTCTATCTCTCGACCTATCACGCTCTACCTACCCCTACTCTCTTCTCCATCAGACTATCTAAATTCTATTGTAATTCAATTGTTACACTGTGGCGCCCAAATTCGGACCGAAAATTGTATTAATGGTGCACGTATCCGTAAAACGTTAATTTGGTCGAATAACTGAATCATCATCGCTGATACCGATAGAGAATCCATTACCATGTGAGCCAATGTCACTTATTTTAGGTTTTAGAGTACAATTACAATGAGAAAGGTGTAACTATTATTTTCAGCAGGTAAACCTACTGCGTTAAAAGGCTTTATAGCTGGCTAGAGTATATCAAAGTTATTTTCGACAGTGAAAAAGTACGAGACATCCAGTAGAATGTTTTACACGTACGTGCACGAGGTAAAGTAGAACAACTTAACACCACCACAACACATATTTAATCAGATTATTACAGACATAGAAATAGATCTCTGTGTCTGACAATGTTTCCAGAGAATAGTTTCCTCAAAGAACAAATGTGTAAAAGATATTCCGATATTCCATTTTCTTTTTCCCTGCTTAGAAATAAATGTCAAGAACGTTTAGATATAAAATACAGTTTTATGTGGCTAAAATGAAATATTTCAAGATGCTTAACGCATCCGTACATCTATATTCTATATATAAAAACAAACCCATCTACCTCATTGTACGACTCGTCATTTATTTTTTGTTGTTCTGTTTTGTTGTTGCATTTCAAATACGCTGCTTACAATGTATCATTAATGTTTTCTTTCCTTTAACTCAAACGCGAGGCATAAATTAAATAAAAATGTTATTAGCGCACTAGCAATAAATAGGAAGGGAAAGCACTATACTCACAAACAAAATATGTAAAGTAAGCGGAAGATAGAGAATTTCTAAAAACAAATGACCATAAAAAACACAAACATATTATCAGCAACATTATTGGAACTAGAAGGAAAGTTCTAGATATATATTTGTTCGATCGGCTTCGTATCACCAACCAAACTTTTCTTCAACAAATTTCAAGAACACACCACAATGAAGGTAAAATGGGAATGGAGCTTATGAAAAGAAAACAAGTTTCAGTACAGTGTTTTTATACACCAACTTTTCTTTTGCTTTTGTTGCTGTTGTTTAGACCCACTTTTGGCAGACTTATAACCACTAACATTTTTATCGTTACCATCTAGTGTATATTTTCAGGCAGAGTTTATCAAGAACAGCATCATTATTATTATTTTTATACACTCTTACTTCACCTGTTTGCCTCTTTTAGTATGGCGTGTAATAGTTTGAGGAAGAATTTGCTACTCTTTTAGCAGGTCCAACACCCACATAGAGATATCCATCGCTGAACTGACGGATGGCTTCCCATCATAGATAATTTTGATAAATCTAAAATCCTTGGTTCTTGTAGTAGCTTATGCATAATGCTTCGTGAATATGTACAGAAATGTATATTTATTTTACTAATTAGTAACATCACTGCATCTTTTATTTTTTATCTTGAAAATGAACTAACGCGATATGTCTAGCAGCATACATATAAATATAAAAACGAAATTATAGACAAACACAATGGTGTTTGATTGTCATTCAACTGCTGGGCAAATTTGCCTTCGACAGTCCTGGGAGCAATAGAAATTTCAGTGAATGCAATAAACATAATAAAATATTATGTCGACGCAATGTAACAGGATATTATAAAATTACTTTATGTTAATCAGCATCTATAATATACAACTTCTGCTTTTGAATCTTCATGGAACATACCTGTACAGAATGTTTAATGGAAACCTTGAAATCTTTGAAATGAGTAGTTCAACTTAAGTGTTATTAATGCTAGGTTTGTTTTGTGTAGCACTTGCAATCAACTCAAGCCAAGTTATTCATCTTCAATGCAGCCATTCGATCGTTTTACATGCACATAATAACTCCAACACTCAAATTTTTTATGGTTAAACTGACCAACGCATTTGATATCTGAGCTTTTGTGTTTAACTGATTTTTATGGATAGCCGATATTTCTCAAGATTACAGTGCATATCTACGAAATAATAATTGCCTCATTTCTCTTCAATACTTGAATGTTTTCTGGCTATACTGTCCACTTTTTACTATCCTACAATATTACATTTCTGAAACATGCATCATCATATAAATAGTTTGTATT
Organism: Octopus bimaculoides; assembly: GCF_001194135.2. Taxonomy (NCBI): domain Eukaryota; kingdom Metazoa; phylum Mollusca; class Cephalopoda; order Octopoda; family Octopodidae; genus Octopus; species Octopus bimaculoides. The sequence continues at coordinate 69,051,115 of NC_068984.1, forward strand.
TGAATCAAACAGGATGTCCTGTAATTGTTGCTGTTGTTATTGGTAAAACTATGGTAGCAATCAAATAGGTAACCAATCGAAATGAAGCATATTATCTGTATCTTTTAGTTATAATCTTGCCATTTATACTAAAGGAATGCCATTCTAATATCTTCGACATAAAACTTATTGTCTTTGTTTTGAAGAGAATAAGATTTTTCCTAGAAGAGATTTGTTATATTAATACGTTTAAGCAAATAGCTACAAACTAACAGGTTCGAAAGATTGCATATTTATCTTTCAGTAACTTGGAAAAAGAAAAACAGGAAAAGTATTGGTAAATATATAATGCATTTTTAAAACCTAATGAGAAATAAATATACATTCATACATTCATAATGTATATTTACGCATGTACACGCACACACACGCACATATGTGGAAAACTATATACGTACACATAGACACACACAAATACACCCACACGTATACATAATCTTTTACTATACAAGAATTTTCTTCCAATGCCTTACCACGAAACTCCTGTAGCAATCTTCGCTAAAAAAACTTTTCTACATATTCCGAATTACGTACTGAATTATTTTATTATCCATTTTTAAAACTTAACATGCGTATACATACATATATACGTAATATATAGATGCATCGTTAATCACACACATACACTCACACATACACGCGCACACGCATATAAATGCAATCATACATACATATATAGATATACACATATTGGAACATTGCCATCAAAATTTCTGCAAGTGCAAGCATAAGCCTGATAGAGTTATTTGGGACAGAAAAGAGAAATAATGTATTGTCGTTCGTCGTGGAAGCTAACTGTTTAGCAAGTGTGAACATCTTTTTCGAAAAACCAACTAAAGTTTATGGACAACTGTTTCGGAACCTGTATTTGTGTTACGTTAATTGTTCATGCACATTTATACCAATAATCATTGGTGCACTTGGTTAAGTTAGTAGACGTATAAACGATAACCTGAAAAAGTTATGATTTTTTAAAGCAAAGAACGAGGTCGGCTAACGTGCACACGTCACATATAATCTGTAAATTAACAGAAAAATAGGCAAAACTTTGGAATTTAAAATATGCAACTACTCTTTCCGTTATCCAAATTTGAGTAATGAGGCTTCGGTATTTCTGTTAAAAACCGGTGCCTGACTTTTAGTACGGATTCTAAACAAATTGTGAAAGTGTACATAGACGTATGCTTGGATGTGTGGAAAGAATCTTGCATCCTAATCACATGGTCCCAGGTTCAGTCTCATTCCGCTGTATCTTGGGCAATTGTCTTCTACTATAGCCTCGGCCGACAAAAGCTTTGTTTGTGAGTAGATCTAATAGACGATGTTTGTATATATATA
>NC_068984.1:69052596-69053480 GCF_001194135.2 Octopus bimaculoides
ATATATATATATATATATGTATACATGTATTTATGTATGTATATATATGTATGTATGTATATATATGTATGTATGTATTTATGTATGTATATATATGTATGTATTTATGTAAGTATATATATATGTATGTATGTATGTATGTATGTATGTATATATCAATGTGTGAGTGTCTTTGTGTCTGTGTTTATCCCCCTCCATCGCTTGACAACCGGTGTTGGAATGTTTAAATCCCTGTAAATTAGTGGCCCGGCGAAAACCACTGATAGAAACAGTATTAGGCTTTAAAAATAGTCATAGGTCAATATATTTGACTAAAACCTTTCAAGGCGGTGTCCCAGAATGGCCGCACTCAAATGACTGACAAATATCGGCTAGCCATAAAAGATATCAAATTTTAAAGCAAAAACAATAATTTTTCTAAATTAAAATTTCGAAGGTGATTTTTTTGGTTTTACTTTGTAAAATAAAAATTAAAGATTTTTTATCACAACAGATTATTGATATATTTGCATACTATTTATAAAAACACAAACGACCGCATTTCCCTGAGTGAGGAATAAATTTCCGAAGATACTATGTATCGGTACGATACAAACAATGAAATTAGCAGATATGGGGAGACATAAATAGAACTGAATTTCTAATAGAAGAGTATTTAACTTATAGAGAAAGCCAGAACAGGCGGGAAAAAATATTTGCCAATTTGATGTGCGCGTATAAGGTCATTTTTTGAGGTCAACTTTCTCTCCCTCTCATATTCCAACGGGTCACGTGACAGAACTGTTTGCGTGTGTATATGTATGTGTATGTGTATATATATATATATATATATCAGGGATAGGATCATTAAAATACCATCACGTGTAGCAAGCGATATATATATA
>NC_068984.1:69053827-69069017 GCF_001194135.2 Octopus bimaculoides
TAGTTGCTATAGGACAGAAATTCAATAACATTATTAAATAACGTATCCACTCACAAACGTGTCCGTATTGTTCTAACTTCACTTTCGCTTTCTGAATACATACATACACACACGCACACGCACACACACGCACACACACACCCACACACACACATACATACACATACAAATGTGTATATGACTATTTTTGCGAATACAATATATATACATCTACGTACATCTATATATATATATATGTGTATATATATACGCACACACACACACACACACACACACACACACATATATATATAGGTGGATACATTCAAAGCTACATTCTTATAGCATTATAGTTAATAAAATAATACTTATATATTCTCGTATTTGATGCACAGTTTATTAACCTTCTGCACAATCTAAATGTATTGTTGTGCTGCCAATATTCAACTACCGCCATTTACTCTTTGCAATACAGAGTTTCCATGGTTCTCCTTAGCTAGTCAACAGCGAGTTTTAATGACCACTTTGTTAATTAATAAGTATATTTTTAACATTATGTGTTCAATGTTACAGGATACTCAGAGTAAAAACTATAATCAAATATGTTGCCCGTTCTGCAACATTTATTGCAACTATTGTCTTATTATACAATAAGTGCGTGCGTGTATATATATATATATATATATATATATATATATATATATATATATCGAGTTCTGTTTCATACATATATTCATATGTATATGTAAAAAACGACTGAGGAAGACTATCTTGAGAGGTCTTTCGAATAAAAGTTTAACACCAAATTGGCCATTATTACACTTTAAAATAAAGTCAAAAGTTTATGCAAAGAGAGGACATACCTGTCCGATGAATGGGTGGTTATGTTTTCAAACTTGCTAAATTTTATTGTTATATTTCGGGATGGTTCTTTTTATTTTTAACCATATAAACTCAAGCACTTTATATTTGTTCTTCACTTGTTTATTATTGTTCTTATTTTATGGCCATCTCTGGAAATCTTTCGTCTCACATCCTGCGACCTCTTCCGTGACTCTCCATTCCACGTGTCTCCTCCTGTTCTGTTTAGTCCATTCTGTCTTTCAACGGTGCGCATCCTCATGCGTCTGCACGTGCGTGTATGTATGCGTGTCTATCTGTTTTGCATGTTTTTTTTTGTGTGGGTCTGTGTGTGCAGACAGTTTTGCTTAATATATTGTTTGTCTCCGTCCCTTTTTTATAGTTTTTTTCATTTAATTACTATTTATCTCTATTTTCCTCATTTTATCTTAAATATGTTTTTGTGTCGTCGTGTTACGTAGTGTAGTGGAGGAGGTTGTAATTTGAGGCTCGTTCTGTCTGTTACTATGTCTGTGGCCTCTGTAATCTGTCTAAGTGTCGTGTCTGTTTTATGTGTTGATAATATTTTACATCTGTTTTATTAACCAAGCCTCTAAATTCTAATTGAGCATGTTGGTAGAGCACCGATGAACTTTTCCCCTCCTTGAGCTCCCGCCAGTGTTCATCAATCTGCTCCATTTCTGAAAAAATATAATGCACGATCTCTTTTGATAGTCTACTTATAAATCTTTTAAAATTCAAAGTGAAATCTTTTTATGAACTTGATTTATGTAGATTTGTATTAGTTTGTATTAAATTGATTTATGTAGATTTGTATTAATTTGTATTAAATTGATTTATGTAGATTTGTATTAATTTGTGTGTGAAACTTATTAAGGAACATAATTTTGGTGGTAATGTTAAATATTCCAGTTTTTTAAGTCAAGATGGTATTAGCTTTCCTATTTGGTAACAACTCGTTGAATGAACGATTTTTACTGTTTAACTCAAGGACAGAAATGGACAATACTTGTGACACTTCATTAGTTCCTAGGGGAAGGCACAGTTATACTACAATACTAACCCAATACGACCCACAGAATATGGAACGCTAAAGACTTCCCAGGAACCAGAAGTCGTTTTAAACCAAACCAACCATCAAATAACACAGAGCTCAAGAATCAGAACTTATACACCACAGTATCTCATCCAGCAATTCTGCCAAGTACAGCCCTGGACAGGTACTTTACTTAGTCAGAGCTAAACGAATAAACTTAAAGCGCAGACTGTAAGGACAAATCATTTTTGTTCTACGTCCTGATGACTCAGCAAATTTCGCTAAATTAATCGATCATTGCAATAAATTTAATGAAAAGAGCCATTAGAAGATATGCACTTGAAATATGCAAGACCATGAACAAATAAATTTCATGAAATGTGACCACTAAAAAAGCAACAAATGAAAATGCTACTTCTGAGTTTTCTTGTAGGAAACACCATCTCTTTTTTTCTGCAACTGTAAAAGCAGTATTAATGTGGGAAACAAACGGTGATTTATGCAAACCGGACGCCACTTCAATTTGCAAGAGAAACAGGCAAAAAGTACGATAATTAACCCTGGAAAAAGACTGACAGGCAATACAATCATTGACCAGAAAAGAGAGTATTGCAAACTCTCTCTCTCTCTCTCTCTCTCTCTCTCTCTCTCTCTCTATTTGTCTCTCTCTCTCTCTCTCTGTGTCTCTCTCTCTCTCTATGTCTCTCTCTCTCTCACTCACTCTCACTCTTCTTTTTCTCTTTATTTAAGTCTTTCAGTATCACCCACTATTTCTTTCGCTTTCTCTCATACACAAGCACTCTCACCTCCTCGTTCTCTCGTCTCATACACAATCATATTTTCCCTATCACGTAATTCTCCATCCGTCTTCCTGACACTTGCACCCTCTCTTTATTTGCTTCTATATTCTCCTTACATAACATAATAAAACTGCATACACAATGGTAAAATACACAACTATATTAGCACCTGTCTCCTTTCAGACTCTTGCAGAAAATTGCCGCATGTCAAATGCAAACGATATGCCATTAACCTTATGCTTTAAGACTTCAAATTATGATATTTTCACCAAACAAATATTGCAGCTACATAATGCTATAGATTCAGGTTAAAATCTAATCCCCGAACCTGAAGGGGTCTGTAATATACTCATAAAGCCCTCTGCAGCATCTCTTTTAGCAGTGCTTTACCTGAAGCTTATATTCATTCCAGTGAAGGGCCACGTTTATGGATGCTATTCATAAGAAAGACTCCAGAGTCGATCTGCTATAATCCCTGTAACTTTAATAACGACAGTCAGCAAAGTAATGGAATTATAGTCAATAAACAACTGCTAAAAAGCCAATTAAGTAAATAATTCTGCTTCTGGTCAAACCACTTACGCCAGACTTTCTCCTATTTTCCATGACATGGTGCAATTAAATTTAAGTCCAGGACATCAAATGAGCTTTTGACAGAGCCTGACACGACGAATTCTGCGCATGGCTGATATCAAAGGGAATACGCATAAAACTGCTTAGATGGCTGCAAAGCTACCTTAATTAATTATCCATTAACTGCAGTCTTTCAGGCCAGTCTTCTCATCTCGTATCGACTAACGAATTAATAATATTAAGCTCAATACTTGGTTCACTTATAGTCTTTATTCTTGTAAATAATGTTATTGAAACATCTGAAAACGAGCTAGACCCTTATACTAAAGATTCCACGCTATTTAAAAAAAAAAAAAAAATGAAAGTAAACACGCTGGTCAGCAGGTAAGAATGAACTTAGGTCAACTAGCGTAAGTAGAAACCTTGTGAAAGTGAAACCTTAATAGACGCATTAAAGAGGGACATCAACGAACATAATAGAAATAAATATATTAATCAAGGGAAAGAACTCCAGTCCATCAAACATCGAATTAATGATTGGAATCATGTCAGCCAACTAAAAGGAGGCAAAAAGCTGTTTTGGTATTATTATATGCAAGTTGGCAGTGGTATAATAAATCTCCACTATTGCAAAAAAAAAAAAAAAAAAAGATTCAGAAATTCGGGACAATTTCTACAATAATCAAGTTTTAAGCTGCATAGATTAATGAATGTCTTGAATGAATGCTTCACATAACATCCTCAACCGGCTAACCCATCAAAAAGCTTCTCAAGGTCATTGAGGTCGATGAAACCTAATCGACTAAAAGTTTGCTGTCGACTTAGATATGATTATGTGAATAAGGACATCATGTGGTTCCAGTATACCATAGTGTAGTGGGCTATAATCTTTTACTATAGTCTAAGATTGACTAACCTAGACGTACACTACCTAAAACTTTTTCGTATGTGCGTACAAATATGTATGTATGTATGTATGTATGTATGTATGTGTGTATGTATATGCATGTATGTACATGTATGTATGACGTACGCGCATACACGAGCACGCGCGCATGCACACATTGTTGACGTCATAATGTCGAGAGGACGTAAATAATTCTTTTTTGGAACATTTACACCTTCACATAAAGCTCCAAAAATATGTAAATAATGGGTTGGAAAACCCTTTTAGAGAAAAAAAAATGATGAAGGTCCCCCCCCCCACAGGCAGGCTTCGACAACTTGTTACATCCCAAAGGGTTTTACATGCCACTTTTGCAGCTTTGTATGATGTACCACGCGAGCCCAAAATTAATACACACACACACACACATATACATATGAAGAAAGAGAGATGGAGAGAGGGAGAGAGAAACAATAAGTGGGGCAAGCAAATAAATAGATAGTTGAGAGATATATAGATATCAATCTGATCGTCCGTATAAAGCTGGTAAGTCTTGATTGACCGAGGAATATATAAAATGCCATTTCTACAAAACAATAAACAAAAATACAAATAGCTAGAAGGAAAAAAATAGAAACCATTGTATGTTAAATCTAATTGTTAGATTTAAATTTAATTGTCAGATTCCCTCCATGAATTGGAGTGTCTTATTTACGGTTGGTTACTCCTCCAAACTTGATAACCTTTTAAAAACCATATATGAAATTTCTTCTCTCCCGGGCTGGTAGTTTTTGCTTTGGAACAGATATAATACAATAAGGTTTCTGAACAATCTCTTCAGGAGTTTGAAGATGACTTCGTACGACTTGTTTGTGGTAGAATATAGTTCAAAGAAATTTTGCCCGCTTAGTGTTAGATATGTTTTATACGTAAATACATCTGGCTTCGATGAAGATCGATAGTTTGTCTCCTCATTCATTCCAACCTTGACTAATTATATTTTTGCCGAATGATTTGACTTGTAAATATTTAGAACGTAATCTGTATCTTTTCTTTCTGAGCTCATTCTTGCTGATTCAACTGATTTCTGTTTCCATAATATCTATGTTCAGTTATCTAAATAATTGTCACTTGTTTATTATTTTCTAGACAATCGTATGTTTTTAGGAGAATATTCTCAATTTTTTTCATTCGACTCTATCTCTATGTTAATATTGTGGTTTTGACAGCAGTGGAAGCCTGTAGTTACATTCCATTGCTGTTGGGATCAAAAATTCCTGCCACACCTTCTACTCGTATATTCTTTTCTGCTCTAGGCATAAGGCCCGAAATTTTAAGGTGGTGGTGACCAGTCGATTAGATCGATCCCAGTACGCAACTGGTACTTAAGCTATCGACCCCGAAAGGGATGAAAGGCAAAGTCGACATCGGTGGAATTTGAACTCAGAACATAAAGACAGACGAAATACTGCTAAGCATTTCGCTCGGCGTGCTAGCGTTTCTTTACTGCCCACAAGGGGCTTTACACAGAGGGGACAAACAAGGACAGACAAACGGATTAAGTCGATTGTATCGGCCACAGTGCGTAACTGGTACTTATTAAATCGACCCCGAAAAGATGAAAGGCAAAGTCGACTTCGGCGGAATTTGAACTCAGAACATAGCGGCAAATGAAATACCGCTCAGCATTTCGCCCGGCGTGCTAACGTTTCTGCCAGCTCGCTGCCTTCCTTCTACTCAAATATTGCTGCTGTTATTGTTGCTGGTATTGTTATGTTACGATCATTATTGTTGCTACTAATGCTGCTTCGACTGAGTGCTGCTCATTACTATGACTGAAGTGATGTCTGCTGAAAGGTGTTGACTATCAAATCACCTCCCACTTTCTTCTCTTGTTGGACGGCCAGCAAAGATTTTAGCGTGGAAGCCAATTCCGAAATTTTATTTTTCTTATGTGAAACAATTTCGTATTCTTTCAAACTTTTGCCCGTGGGGCGAGTGAAAAAGCTGCCCGGCATTTGGTTTGGTTTGATCCAAATCCTCAGTGGGGACAGAATTGCAAAAATGTAGCAAACAGGGTGGCTAGATTCACCCAGAAATGAACCGCAAAGAATCTATCCCTGAATGGTCGGACGGAAATGGCAAAACTTACTTCACATCTCCCATCTACCTGACCGTCCTGCCTTTCTCCACTTCGCAGCAGACCAGAGTGGAGCGCTTGAGTTCTGGCACCCCGGTAGTCTGTTTGCTCCGCTAAGTGGAGGACTGAGCATACCGTTGCTAATGGTGCGTAGTCATATGTTGAAACTATGATGTCGTTTATCTTTCCTTGACAGTGAACAGGTATAGTCATCGTTTATTACATGTGCTCATCTCTTCTGAGTGAGCTGTAGTACTGATTCACTGGGACATGCCATGTAGATTATCAGGCAAGCTTTTTTTCTTTTTTGTTGAGTACAAAAATGACAGGTTTCCGAAGTCTGATGTGATGGTCACACTGAATCACTGCACCTCACGAGATTTTGCAGTCTTCATTCTCGATGACTCCTTCTGAGATGTTGGCATACCACGTCTTTGCTCTCTCTAGGCCGTGATTTCCACAGTGCTCCCAATGGTTCATTCTTGCCACATCGTTATGTCTTTTGTAATGAAGTTGTGCCAATTTCGCGCATTCGCTAACAATATGCCGAACCGTTTCACCCTTCTCACCATACACTCTGCATTTGTCGCTCTCGGTTGTGTTGTCAATTCTGCATTCCTCATAGTTCGTCCTTAACGTTTCTCATTGTTTTTGTTGCTGTTGGTGTTGTTGTTGTTGTTCTTCTTCTTCTTCTTCTTCTTCTTCTTCTTCTTCTTCTTCTTCTTCTTCTTGTCATTATTATTATTATTATTATTATTATTATTATTATTATTATTATTATCATTATTATTATTATTATTATCATTATTATTATTATTATTATTATTATTATTATTATTATTGATTTCAAATTTTGGCAAAAGGCTAGCAGTTCCTGGGGAGGGGGTTAAGACGATTACATTGACCCTAGTTTTCAGCAGGTACTTATTTTACCAATCTCCGAAAGGATGAAAGGTAAAGTCGACTTCGGCGAAATTTGAACTTAGAACAAGAAGACGGGCGAAATATTACAAAGCATTTTGCCCGGCATGATAGCGATCCTGCCAGCTCACCAACTTAGTCATTATTATTATTAACACAATGCCCAGCTCGTCTCACAACAACTTAATCGCATTGACCAGGATATCAGGTATATCCTTGCTTAATCATTATCCCGCTGTTTATTGTTGTGAATGTCTGAGAGTAACAGATAATTTCTCAGTGAGCTGTTTCAGTTGACAGTTTCAATAGCACGATGAAATGAACTCATTCAGTTATATAGCTAACACCGCTGAAAACGGCTTTTTCTCAAGCTCTCTCCTTCTCTTCCACTATAAATGTGTAACTAAATACACAGATTTAACTATCAGTGTTTTGTATTTTTGAAATGGTATTGCTATAAGTAGTGTCCACGTAGATACTAAATTTCACTGATAAGATCTCTGCTGGACAAAGTATCTTTATCGTCCCGAATAAAATAGGCATTATCAGTATGATGCTGTACAATTATTTTACAAATGTTATTTAAGTGTGTCAGTAGATCATACATAATTATGCAATTATTTACAATAATCATCGCAATGGACACAAGTATTAAAATACAAATAAAACGCGTGAACCAAGTATTTTCCTCTACATAGAGAAGTAATTACGTTGGTTATATAAATACAGGCAGTGCACCTATTTTAAACGAAAATTTCCTTGAAAATTTGCAAGAAATATATAACGGAAAATTAGTTACAGAAAAATGCAGGCTAGTAACGGAACAGTTCTCCCTTATTTCTTATCTTCTATCTTATTTATGAATAATATATTCATTCTAGAATTCAATATCAAAGAAATGATGTGTGTGTGAGTGTGTAAATGTATGTATATCTATATCTGTATATATATATATATGTGTGTGTGTGTGTGTGTGTGTGTGTGTGTGTGTGTGTATGTATGTATGTATGTATACAGGTACACAATCCTTTATCCAGAACCATTGAGCGCAGTTGAATTCTGAATTTCGGATTTCTTTTGCGGATTTTAGAACAAAAACCAGCTGCCCCAGATTGTAAACTAAACGTCAAAACAGACGTCCTACTACGGTAACAAAAGATGGAAATACACTCACAATCTGTTGGAAAAAATAATGATTTATTTATAGAATTATACACTGATAAATGAAATAGTGAGATAATTAAGATCACGAATAACAAAATACATATAGTGAGATAAATTGAAACAAAGGCATACTAACCACATATACATTTATACACATTACCATTATATTTCTGTAGAGAGACGCACAAGTATTCGCACTAATTTGAATAAAGAAGGACTACTGGATAGAGCAAATGGTAATGGCTGCTTGTGACAGTGTGCCTATGCATTTACATATTGTTGCTGCTCTTTATATCTTTATCTTCGCCATTGTAGAAAGAGAGAAGGTTGAAATAAATTCATTGGTACTTCGTCGGTTAAGACGACGAGTGTTCCAGTTGATACGATCAACGGAACAGCCTATTCGTTGAAATTAACTTGCAAGTGGCTGAGCACTCCACAGACACGCGAACACTTACCTTCGTTCTTAAGGATATTCACCGTGACACAGAATGTGACAGAACAAGCCCTTTGAAATACAGATATTTCTCATTTTTGCCAGCCGAGTGAACTGGAGCTACGTTGAATGTAAATGTCTTGCTCAAGGACATAATGAACCGGTAGGAATCAAACTCTCTACCAAACGAATACCTCAACCACTAAACCACACTGAAACAACTACCGGTGTTGATTTGACCGACTAAATCTCTTCAAAGCGATGCTCTAGCAGAGTCGTAGTCTAGTTACCTGAAACCGATAAAACAATAAATAGAAGATAATTGTGCGAAAGTTATATTTTTATCAAGTATCCTATAAAAGCGTTACTCCGATAAGACCGCAGTATAATGGCTGAAAAGAGTAAAATAATAAAAGATTTGGATGAGGCATATGTTAAACGCTATTCTTTGAAAGGACGATTAACAAACGTTGAACAAGATGAGAGCTACTGATCAAGAAGATTTTTCTTATTTGGGATAATATTAATACAATTATGTAGTTACGAGGGGCATATCCCTTGCTATTCTTTCTATGAAGATATGCAATAATGCTTTCCAAACTTAAGCTTCTAGTTAGACGTTTAGAAAGGAAGATAAAGAGAGTCCTTGAGGTAAAGCTCTTTTCAACATTATTAGCGATGTAACTAAAACTAATTGATACCAACGTGCTGTTAAAACTGTCAACTAAATCAGCTCGCAGTGAGATTATCTGTTGCTCTGAGGCATTCACTACATGAAACAGCGTAATAATGATTAAGCAAAGATATATCTCCTTATCTTGGCAAAAGTATCTGATACAATTAGGTTATCGAGAGAAACTTTAAGAGACAACATGGTGGGCACCATGTTACTACTACTACTACTACTACTACTACTACTACTACTACTACTACCACTACTACTACTACTACTACTACTACTACTACTACTACTAATAATAATAATAATAATAATAATAATAATAATAATAATAACAATAAAAATAATGACCCGATGCAGTACCAGGCAGTGGCTTTCATGGCTTCTCATCTTAACTGATTGGAAATGTTACCATGTACATTGTTTTGTTTTAGTGTAAAAGTTGGGCTACAGCAAATATTTTGCTCAATACCACAGATTTATTTGTTAGTTGTTTGACCTTAACCAGTTGAGCATGTCCCTTAGTGGCTGACGATATGTACATCTCTGATCACGAGCAGAAGTGGTGGGGGAGCATCATAGCCATGTGTTGAGATGAATTCTTTGGGGTTTGGATAATTCACATCTAGAAATATGAGTCTTTCGTTCAACATCCTTAAACAGCCTTTATTCAAGGACCTTTTGAGCGAGATGGGCTACTCTAACTGGGCCCCACCTGCAAGGTCATGCGCTGTTTATCTTGATATGAGATCACCATGTCGTCCACATGTAGTTGTGATGCATGTGCCTGGTGTACCCTTATCAGACGGGTAGTCATGATGGGTACACTGTGTTTCCTATACTTTACCCCAGTGTCACTTTGATGACATGCACTGCTCTCTCACTCAATAATAATAATAATAGTGATTTATTTGACTACAGAACCGAACTCGTTGAGGATAGAACAATATCAAACTCAAAAAAGATGAGTAGAACACTGTAGGAGCTGCGTCATGGAAAAGTGCGTGATTAACACTTAATAATATAGAGATATAGAAAAATAATTATCAAAAGATAACAGCACTAATAGTGATCAACAAAATAGTTAGAAAGAATCTATACAAGTGTAGACAACTATATATGACATTTAGGGGGTTACGTCACGCAAAACACTGAATTACCCTGACACACTCAAATACATCTTCCAGTTCCGACCGCCAAAACATAGCTCCATAGATAATGTAAGTCAGACTGATTTTGTCGATCCTGCACATATGCCATAAATTTGACTGAAAAGCATTACATCCCTCTGTAACTGTATTTTATCCCTGTGATACAGAAGGGGAACTTACGGAGGAAGGTGCTATGCTTGTGAGGTCATCACTTGCAATAAATTGCTATTTTGTAACGTTCCAACCGCATCAGATGGGTTTTTCTTGCACATATACGATTGAATGATGATCAAATTCGAGCTATTCAGCTTGGTTAGCGGCAGATGACCGCGATACAGTCATCGTAGCCCACCGTTCCCAATGCGTCATTTCTTGTGATTGATCAGTTCGAAAAATTGTTTCTGAAATAACTGTACACATCTGACTGGAATAAGATTACATGCTCTAGTTGTGGGCCGTCATATAAAGAAGTGTGCTTTTGTCACTTCACTGCATCTCTGCCATCTGGATCCATGAAGCGGCTTTCGATTTATTGTGTTTAAGAGGGAACGCTGTAGCATAAACAACGCTTGCTTCGTGTTTCATGTCAAGAAAGGTGATTAAGCACCACTTTCACTGAAAGCACGTCGTATGTGATGTTTCCTCTAACTATTGTTTACTATTGCAAAGCCCAACACATTTTGTTTATTTCCTTTTTCTTTTTTGTGTGAGAAGTACTTTGTATTAATAATTTCACCTGTGACTTCGAGTTTAATTCGTGCGGTAATCAGGTCTTTTAAATGTTCCCTTCGTGAAAAGTGTGTTCAGCTTACAATATCCGGAACTACGTTTAGTATAGAGATCATGAATATGTGATTTTCGTAGCGACGTACCCGAAACTGTAGACAATTTACATTATCCCTATCAGTTAGCTTGATGGAAACTAAGTACAACTTAAATATTCATCTATGAGTTCATCCGATTTAATATTGGTTTCAAATTTTGGCACAATGCCAGCAATTTCTGGGTAATGGATAAAGTCGATTTATCTATCACAGTGCTCAAATGGTACTTACTTTTTTGACCCCGAAAGGATGAAAGGAAAACTTTACTTCGGCGGAATTTGAACTTAGAATGTGAAAACAGACTAAATGGTGCAAAGCATTTTCCCCGACGTGTTAATTATTCTGCCAGCTTGCCTTCTTGTCTGATTTAAAATTGCGAAATCCAGAAACCAAGGTGATAGCTGTCATTCAATTGGAACTGCCTGAGCAAGTTCCGAGTTTGATTTGACTTGTTTCATATCACTGCTTTCGTACAGTACCCTGCGGGCGTCTGAGATGCCATTCCAGTAATTCCAGTAACACTAGTGAACGAGATGCTCTGTGGAATGTTTTTAGACGTCTAAATGAATTCAGTTTTCTAGTTCCTATTTAGTGTAAACAACCTGCACTCGAAAATTAATGTTTTCCTCCAATGCTGCTTGTATCCAGAACTACCGTTATTATCCACATCTAGGAAAATTTCGCTTAACTGTAAACCTAGGAAGTAGAGAATTAGCAGTGTCAATTTATTCGATCTGCACTTACCAAAAAGTGTTTAGAGTATATATTTATACGGAAGGATGGTGTTTTTTTACTTCAGGCTGTTGTTGGTGTCGTTGTTGTTGTTCCTTTTGTTGTCGTTGCTGGAAATGTGGTAGTAGGTGATGTCCTTTTTCGTCACAGTCTTTTGTTTTATTTATTTATTTTAATATTCGAGTTGGCAAAACTTTTGTGCAGCTCACTAAAGACGTCTTTTGTCACATCGCTCTTCCTCTTTGCCGATCCTTTTATTTCTATCATTTCTCCATCTGTTCACTGCCACACACGTTAACTTCTTCATTTGATGCATTGGAATGTGTCAAAATTGTTTCCTTGTGTGTTTAAACCTGTTCTTACATGTTTGTATCTTGTTGAAAGTCTCTTTTTTTCTTTCGGAACGGAGGCATTTCAGTTTGCTGTTGATGAAGCTCGTATTTTCCCCGACTGTTGTTGGTGTTGGTTTTTCTACTGCCTATTTTGTTGTGATTTTAGATGTAACTACAACTGAAATACTGGAAGCTGCAAGGGGTGTCGCTCAAAACTTTGTTATTCTGTTTGATACAGAATGTTCACAATTGGTTGGTTTTGTTATTGCATTTCGACCACCACATTATTTTGCATTTTCGAACAAGAACCTGTGAAAGGTTTGGGGCTTCAAGATCCCCAAATCCATCATATCTGGAACTCCACTGATATCGCTTCAGACTCTGTTGAGGAATAGCACGTTAACTATCTTCATTTTTGTAGTTTGTTAACGCATGAGAATTATATAAGGGCAAACTTTTGTGATCTGAAAGTTGTATTTTGTATTCTACGTATTTTCTGTCACTACATAACCCGCAGCAGCCTTACGTCTTTAAGGCATTTGTGCTTGTGCTGGTCTGGGATTTTCCAACTTCAATTTTATCGTTTCAGACAGTAGTATGGTACTGTTACTCTAGAATTAATTCACTCTTAATTAACTCGGATCAAAGGAGAAAAGTGAATAAAATCTTACCATTATTTAAACATTTCATGTATATTTATTCTATATTCAACTACTGCCATAAATATGAATTTCTTATATTGATTGAAATTTTCGGGTGGGAAACTCTTGATTACATCAGTTCAGTACTTAACTGCTACTTACTTTATTGTCACCAAAAACGAAAGATAAAGTTGACCTCGATGAGATTTGAATACCAGCCGTAAAGGATCATAAATAAAGTTTGCATTTATGATTGCTAACAGAGGCTCTATGTCACACATTCGGTGGGATGCTTTAGTCGATTTTATCGTTTCTACTACTTGACTCGAAAAATAAAATCCAAAGTCGATTCCAGTAGGATTTGAACTCAGAACAAAAAAGGGCGTGACTAAATTCCTGCCATGAATATTTGTAACGCTATTTTATCCGCAGCGCAACATCCAAGCTTCCAGGATTAATAAGTAATAAACTTCAGTAAGGTATTGTAGGTCAATTCATTCATATATATACAAATCAGTTTTCTTTTTTTCCTCTACAATGTTGGCTTAGTGCCTGCGCAAAAAGAAAGCATTAAACAAGACATATATGAAACTACTGCAAATAATTCGTTTATCTCGTCCAAATGCCTGATCCACACTGATTTCGTCCAGCCAACTGATAAATTATATTTAAATCTTTAAACTCCTAAAGTATCCAAATGTGCCAGCAAAAAGACATCAGAGGGAAGGTTATAATACGCACACATATACCATCATGCACATATACTTACAATGTTTATATTATATACAAGTATTCATGCATATTTTCCTGTTTATATCAGGGTATCAAGTAATCTTTTAAAATCTTTTACAAAGCAAATCAAAAGTGTTTCTGATGTTTATGTTTCAACTGTTACATTATATCACCGCTTTCAAAACACCATGGTATACGTAAGTAGTAAAAATCTAGATGCGGCTCTCTTCGCTTTTCCGCTGATAAAGGCGTCACGTGCCCATGTATATGAATGTCTGACTGTTAGAAATAAGATCGTGTCCAGAAAAGATATCGAATTATTTTATGCATTTATTTCAGTATATGCCTTGATTTTATTTTTAAGTGTCTCTTCGTTTTAACTATACTTATATATCATTGCATTTGGTCGATGCTTCTTACTAACTATAGTTACTGCAAAGATTTCTGAGCTCTATTTTTTTTTCTCCTACATTTATAAAAGTCCTATTTCTGTGATTTACTCTCAATGCTGCAGGTTCTGTTTCATAGTCATTTTTGTATCTACATTTTACCTCAAATAAAAGTAAAAACAAATACAAAAGAAAGAAATATTGTTAAGTAGAACGTCTAAAACCTCAGGTTGTTCTGAGACAGGAAAGGTTCAACTAAGTAGCATAATGTAATCTTATTATTGCATTGAATATACCTTTTCTTTAGCTCTATCTGTGGAATTCAAAAGAAAAATATGTAATAAAATGTACATACATAAAATGGTGGACTGTTGGTTGGCTGGTATGTTGGATGGTTGGCTGGCTGGCTTGTTGGATAGATAGATGGATGCATAGATGAATGGGTAGATGGATGGTTGGAAGCACACTTTACTATTTATCAGTTTTCTCTCTAATCTCTCTTTCAATTTTGCTACTCTACATCTCTTTCTAACTGTCTAATACTCACTCAGTTTTATTGTTCCTATTTTCAGTCTAAGACAGATAAATAGATTTGTGCTTCTGTTCCAATTGCTCAGAGCAAAACTGGAAAAAAAAGAAAAAGAGAAAGAAAATAGAATTTAAAAGGAAGAAAAAATTCAAAAACAAAAGAAACGAAAAATAGTGTCTTCAAATACAGAATAAAATGACAGGAAATAATTTATCTTAAAAGTATGCTGATTACGTACACAAAGATGGAATTATGTTCTATCTTTGAGCAAACTTACTAAAAATAAAGCTTAAATTGAGATAAATTTAATTATATACAGACAACTCAACAAAACAATTCC
This sequence comes from Octopus bimaculoides, assembly GCF_001194135.2. Lineage (NCBI taxonomy): Eukaryota > Metazoa > Mollusca > Cephalopoda > Octopoda > Octopodidae > Octopus > Octopus bimaculoides. The sequence goes on from NC_068984.1 coordinate 69,068,973, forward strand.
AGCATTTGTAACCAAGAAATTACCATTTGAATATATATATATATA
>NC_068984.1:69069673-69077869 GCF_001194135.2 Octopus bimaculoides
TAATATTCTAGAGAATATCTTTCTAAATAAAATTAACAAGATTAATAATAATAATAATAATAATAATAATAATAATAATAATAATAATAATAATAATAATAATAATAATAATAATAATAATAATAACAATTTTAAAACGATAAAAAAGGTTAAATATTGTGTCAAAAAAGTTACATTTTTTTTTAAAGATAAAAAAATTGTATGGCTGAATTTTATCAAAAGATAAAAAGTGAAATCTTTATTATTGTATTGCAATTAGTTACATATTCTGAAAATGTATTCCAACAGTAAGTTTGCCAAAGAACTATGGTAGACTGGAAAATAAAAGTTTAAATATTTTGTTGTATCGTATCTTTTCTCTGAATTGATATCGTTTTTGAATAAAGTTAGGTGATTCTTTGAGAGGAGGAGGGGGGGAAAGAGATAGAAATAAATAATAAAAAGAATAAACAGTATGTTGAGTATTAAATTTCATAATTTAATTTTTCATTTTTATCTGTCATTTCCGTATGTCAGTCTGAGTTGAATAAAATAACTTGATATCAAAATTACCGTCTCAAATGTACGAACACACGCAGAATTGACATTTTTTTCAGAAGCTATAATTTTCAGAGACCAATGTAGTAATCAAGCAGATATTATTCTAGTCAACGTTCTAATGTATTTGGAGTTCAATTCTCATGCTGGTAATTTGTCCTTATTCCCGTTTTGCAGCAGGGAACTGCGCCAAACTGTTTGGGGAGATGGGGTGAAGAGTGAAACTTTATATCTCTAAGTGCAAACGATGCATATCACATATAATGATTATAGTCATTGAAGAAAATTGAATTTCATACAACAGATCTTTTAAAAATATTTTTAAGTGAGAAAAACGCAGTTGAAACAGCTGTGGAATAAAACACCGCGTGCATAAACTGTATAAACTACATACAAACGAGGAATGGCATTAGCTGTAATATTTTGTCGCAGAGAAAATTCTCAAAGATACCAGCGTATTGAAAACACAGTGCAGGTGAAGACACCAATGGGTCGCAGAGGGCGTTTCGACCTGATTTTGATCTCCTTAGTGATAATTCTGAACTAAACTGAAAATACTTGTTCCGATACAGAATGTGGTCTAGGATGTCTTTGTGAGTTCAACAGCAGCAATATACTAGATGTTGATCTCAAATTTAGTAGTTCTTGAGAGCTAAAGTATTTCCTAGCTCTAATGGAAAAGAGCGTTCTTCAGAAGTGTTCCACGGTGATAATGAAGCCTAGCACTTGAAGCTGTGCGGAGAAGTGTAGCTTAACGTCAATGTGAGATGCATTAAGATTGATATATTCTCTGATTATTGTTGTCCTTTTTTGTTGAAGTCAAAGGAAATGAGATTACCATCCTCACTGTTAGGATCTTTCGATATTTCTGTTCATGGGGGCAATACAGAGTCGGTGGGAGGTTTCCACCTTTATGTGGAAGATGCTTACCTGTAGAAGATTAGGGAGGAATACATATTGGTATCATGTAACATGTAGGACTGGATATTACTGGAGCTGACGGTTAACAGGTCGTTAGCGTACCAGTGAAGAGCGTTGAAAACAAAATCGAAAACTGGAGTAAACTAGTTTTGATAGAGTAGGGGTCAAAACGAGTACCACCTACACGCGTCATTATTGGTAATTTGGTAGGAAGCTGCTGCCAAATGAAACAGTTGAGAGACATATGGCACTCATATGGGGGTAGTCTTGACAACAAATTCGTATACCCCATACGGCCAAAGGTTTTACTGTTGTCGAAGACAACAACCCTGCTTTCACCAAATCTTTCAAGGGCAAAAATTCACGAATGAGTTACGTTTAACAGATCTTGGTCAGGAAGCTGCAGTGTCAGAGCTGTTGCTCTTTTATAGAGTGGGGAAACGCTGAAGATCAAATTATATCCACAGAGAGCAAGAGAGAGAGAGAGAGAGCGAGAGAGAGAGAGAGATTGAAGCATTTAGTGAGCTCATGAGCGAGATGTGGATCTCATTGTTTTAGAAGAGAAACCATATTCTGATAACCGGTTCCATTGATGTTTTCAAGCAAGGGAAGGCATTTTAACACTTGATGTAAATATGCATGTCATGATGAATCTTATGGAGAAGAAGATGATAGTTTTGGAACAAGCAGTGTTTGCAGTGTAGAATTGGATACAAATTCAGCAGCAGTAGAGACATTTTGCGAGGGTGCTGTGCTTACAGACACATTATGTCTGGCACGCCAGGCGAAATGCTTAGCAGTATTTCGTCTGCTGTTACGTTCTGAGTTAAAATTCCACCTAGGTTGATTTGCCTTTCATCCTTTCGGGGTCGATAAATTAAGTACCAGTTACGCACTGGAGTTGATGTAATCGACTTAATCCCTTTGTCTGTCCTTGTTTGTCCCCTCTATGTTTAGCCCCTTGTGGGCAATAAAGAAATAAGAAACATTATGCCTAGAAGGAGGAAAGGACAATTACACAAATACATTAAAGATCCTTTCTGCAAGGCCCCAGAAGAACCGTATGCAGTTAAACAAGGTGAAGAGCCCGAGAGGTCTGTGATGTATTAAAGTACATTTTTATAGTGAGAACGATGGTCTTGCAGTAGTTGTGGTGTTGAAAAAAAGGCAAAAAGAACAATTAAATTTTAGCGCCTGGTGGTTTTCTCCAAGTGCTGTAGTATATTCATCTCAGAAAATTCGACATCGAATCAACTCAAATTTCCTGCAAAAGATCTTAAATTTGGAATTATTTGTTGATGTATTTCTTGTTGTTTAGTTATGAATCAGCTTTGACTGAGTAACTATAAGAGAAGAAACACCATGAGAAAAGATATTCCACCTAAGATCAATTCATTTCTTTGTGTTTATCTAAGTCGAAGTTAACCGGTATGATATTTCTCATTAAGAGGTTGGAGTTGCGCTTTCGTTCTTTGTTCAAGCTTGTGGAAGAACTCGTAAAGGTGTCGTTGGGTTACTTCTTTCGGTTTACCATTATCACATCACAAGATGACAACTTTAAAACAGCACCAGAACGTAAATAGAAAGTACATATATTATTATTTTGCTTTCTTAGTCGCCATACAGTATACGAGTAATCAAATAGTCTCAACTACGATCATCCCTTTACATATATAGATATGCGTGCGCGTGTTGCACGCATATGTATGTATGTGTGTATGCATGTATGTATGTAATATGTGTATGTGTGTGTGTGTTGTCCAACGTATCCTTCTTTTCAAAGGCGATAATCTTTTCTTTGAGGGAGATTTATTGCTATTTCTAGATGGTTGAGCTACCACATTGCGTCGTCGATGTTTTTTGATAGCAATTAATCCCAAAAAACGAAAACAAAGCACAACAAGAAAAAAACGTGAGGACGTGATACATGCAAAGTATTAGCAGACGCTCAGGGAAGGAAAGAAAGGGTGTTTTAAGTTTCGAGCAAAGCTCTTCTTCAGAAGCAGGAGACAGAGGAAAGTCCAAGAGAAAAAGATGGAAGAAAAAGACCACCAACAATCTACATGTAGTTACATTTTGGAATTCATGTATATATAACGACAGATAGATAGATAGATAGATAGATAGATAGATAGATAGATAGATAGATAGATAGATAGATAGACAGACAGACAAACAGGCAGGCAGGCGGGCAGACAGGCAGACAGGTAGGTAGATAGATAGATAGATAGATAGATAGATAAGTATCATTAAACATATTTGTTGGCATGTCTTTCATTTTCATTTTGTATGCCTTTGCTGCCCTCCTTCCTCAGTGGATTCTTCTGTTTAACATGTCATCGCATAAATATCATGTCTTCCTTCTAAAACTTGAAGTTATGCATAAATGGCCGATCTCTTTATTTGATTTTAATTCTGAACAATACGGGTAGAAACTTAATATCTGCCTTTATGTACGAGAAAGTTGAACTCAGCACTTTACGCTGATGAGCCATTTGTCACTCGTAATATTCTGTAGGGCATGTTTTCAGTTAGATTGAATTAGCTGTTAAGAATTGGGTATCTTGACCATTAGCAGTGCCACAAGGCAGAACAGATTACAGAATTCTAATCATCATCACCTCTCAACTAGTTATGTCGCATCTTCTCAATCTATTCATCTGTGTCTTCGATGTACATGTCTTAAATTGAAATGTTCAATTAAATTTAACTGTAATTTAACATTTTGTCCGTAATCTTCTTACAAAGTATATATGCTCTGCCATTTTACAAATTGGGAAGATAGTTCCACTTATACAGAACCTGCTCAATTAGAATGGAAACTGTGTTGGCGTTTTTATTGCTTCATAATATCTTTGTTGTCTGTTTGCTTTAATATATAAATTTCTGTAGGTTAGATTATGTGTTTTAATGAATGTTTTATGATTAGAGCTTTAACCTGTTTGTAGATATTGACTTGAGAAAAAAAAGAGAGATTCATGTTTAAATCACTAAATTAACCATAGCACAGTTATCTTGCTCACCAGTGTAATTTGATTAGATTTTTAATAGCAATCAAAAAAATCTTACACTATAAATATATTCTTTTATAGCATTTTTATCAACGAAATCATGTAATTTTTTAAAAATATCTTCTCTTAAAACAAAGAGATTGAATATTAAAATATCAATACAAGCCAAGATTCACATTGAAAATTTTAAATTTGATTTAAAACATCAAAGTTATATCTCATTAGTGAAGAATGACTAACAAAACAAAAGATATATTCATTAATAGAAATTTTGTAATTAACTGCCAAATAATAATTGAGAACAATAAGCACAACCCATTTAGGATAATAAACAATAATTATCTTGCTAAAATTAGAAATAAAGTAACACAGAGTTGTTTTTCTGCATTAGAGGTCTTGCATGTATAATCTATTCAAATATTATAACCAAAGATGAATTCATTAAAGAAACAATAAAACTACGTTTTATATTAAGACTCTTATTTAATTAATGAAAACACACACACATAAAGAAAATGAAACAAATTATTATGATATAAAAGACAAAACTTTTATATTAAATTCAACTGTAAAGTGACTGGCTGCAAATAGAAATTTATATGCAACACCATTTTTTCTTCATTATCTATCACGAGTCCAGTATGACAATTCATCACATGTGATTCCTGATTTCAGAGTAGGTTAGATTGTAACAGATCAACCACAATATGAGGCTATAACCAGAACTAAAGTCTAGATCTAAAACCAATTTATATATTAATAAACCTGATCAGGTTTTTTTCTGTTTTGTTTTTATTTCGAGAAGTTGCAACTGAATTCTGGTTCATCCTGTCAAGAGACCTTGTCTCTCAATTTTAGATCGTTTGTCTTTGCCAGTAGCATTAATGTAGTTGAGTGACCTTTTCCTCTATTCGAGAGCGAAAGTTTCCCAAATATTTCATCTGATACTTCGTGGTATTCAGAAAAATAGCAACGATCAGCAAATACCTGCAACAATAATAGAGATGGTGGGATGTATTCATAATTCTCTATTTATGCTTTTACAATTAAGGGTTTTGAGTTCCAATGATCCTTTGATGGATGTTTATTATTGTAGTATTTTCCTGTTAACATCCCATTAGGAAAACTGCAAGTTCATGAAACATTTTAGTCATACAGCAGTGGTTCCCAAGCTGGGGACTGTGGAACCCTGGTGATCCGCAAAGGTAATACTGAAGGTCCGTGAGCTGAATTCAAAATTTCACACACACACACACATATATATACATAGATACATAAGGATAAGCATATTAAAAGGAGGCCCGTGGGAAAATTCATTTAAATAAGAGGTTTGGGAACTACTGTTGGAAACCATTGTTGGAAACCACTGCTGGGAACCACTGTGATAAGGCTGAGAACCACTGTTATATAGTAACCTCGCTTATTGCAACAATGATTTGTCCCAATACTACGATACCTTATTATAGCTAGATTGAGTAATTAGGGTTCGATAAGTGAATCTATTATGATACTGTGGTATTCAGGATGTAATTATGAAAATCGTAATCTAGATTACAGTAAACAAAAACAAAAGTAATCACTCTCGAGACTAATGATCATTGTAATTACCTGAAAATACATTCAGATGTATAAGGCGGTGAACTGGCAGAATCGTTAGCACGTCGGAAAACATCCTTAGCGGCACGATGTAACTTAACATCAAATGCATACCAGTCATGGCCATTCCATCTTTTTGAGTGCTTCTAGGACTATACTATTTAACAGGAATCATTCTCTTTAAAGTTGAAAGAAAACGATTTAATGCTGATATGGCTGCTATCTCTGCCACATCCAGTAATCACTTAGAGATATTTTGGAACGAAGATGGTTATTGTGTAGTCCTGGGTCATTGCTGTGGTATTTCGGTAGTCAGCTGAACGTCGAAATGCAATCCACGGATGCAATATCCCAGTTAACATAGAAGGAAAATAAAGGAAGTCATGTTCGAACTATCTTCTAACTGTTGCCATCCTGTCATCTGTCATTCCTCACATATCATATTCAGAGTTAGTTTTCTCTATACATTAAAGCAACAGATTTGCCGTACCGTTAGAGCGTCGAACAGACTATCTTGTGATATCTGTTCTGGATATCTTTGCTCTGATTTCAAATCCCGCTAAGGTTACACATTTGTTTTTAATCCTTTTGGAATCGATAAATAAAATACAAATCTACTACTAAGGCCGATTCTTCTGACCTTCTTCCTCGACTGTACTTGCAATTCAAAAGATCTAGTAGCTCCGCGTGCATTCACCGCTCTGAGTGCCAATTCTACCAAGGTTAAATTTGTCTTTCTTCATTCAAGAGTTGAAGAATAAAGTATAATAAAAGACAAGGATTGAAAAAGAGTCGAATAACCACTTTTATAGAAAAACCATAAATGACTCTGAAGCCACCCAAGAATGACTTGCTGTGCAGTAAAAAAAATGAACAATATTAAAGAAAAAGGAAAGGTGGAAAGCTGACGGAATTGTTACCACACCGGGCAAGATGCTTAGCCGCATTTCGTCCGTCTCTACGTTCTGAGTTCAAATTCCGCCGACGCTGACTTTGCCTTTCGTCATTTTGAGGTCTACAAATTAAGTACAATTGGAACACTGAGGTCAATTTAATACACTTGGCCTCGCCCCAAAAACGGTTGGCTTTGTGCCGATATTTGAAACTAATATGAGAGAAAGAGGATTCTTCTTTACTAAATTAAATTTTACAAATCTTTCATTAAAAAACAACTTTATACCTATATTAAAAACAATCTATGGTCCAAAAGCCAACCAAATGCCCAAAAGAAGATTCTATGTGCTATGCCTACCCAACCGAATGACTTTTTGTATGATAAAATGTTATCCAGTGAGTTTAGGTATTTCTGATGATTAGCATTATATCAACCGTGATCGAACAGACCTCTGATTAAAAATGTTTCTGCCAATTCTGTCCCATTATTTTTCCGTAATCAGGAATATGTTCTTCAGCGCATGTTGCTTTTAATACGGCAACGGGTGGTGATTTAAAAGAGAACTGACAGCTATTTCTGACCAAACAAGCAAACGCATATATATTACATTATGCGCTCGTTGGATTTGCTTCACCGTTTCCTGGCGGAGTGAGCAACCCAACAGAGATTACTTTAACGACGCACACATTAAATGTAAGGTATTCCAAGAATGGTGAATGAAAGAAAGCTGCAGATTTATTTTAAAATATCGACTTTACAAACCTAATTTTCTCTTTAAGTTATCAGTTTAATAACCATGCAACTGTTTGACTAACTTTTCCATACCAACATTTATGCTTATATGTATCCTATATAAATTCCTTGTATAAATATCGTATTTGTATGTATGTGTTTACATACATGAGATATTTATAGGTATAAATGTTAGCTCAGAAAAGATTGTCTAAATATAAATATGCATACACGTACATATATATATATATACGCATATTTTTATATATACTCACACATCTTCAAGTGTATGAATCCTTCTCTCTTTCACTTTCTCTCTGTACACAAACACACATGCACACAAACATACATATATATATATATATGTGTGTGTGTGTGTATATATATATATATATATATATATATATATATATATATATATGCATATGTATATGTATATAATTACATGGTTATTATACACGTATTTCTGTATTCATATGAACATGATCATATATATATATACAT
>NC_068984.1:69078830-69079750 GCF_001194135.2 Octopus bimaculoides
ATATATATATATATATATATATATATATATATACGCATACATATGTTGAACGATCAATTCAAACGTGTTTTTACTCCCCCCCCCCATGGGGGACATGCAAGTAAGTCAACATAATGAGTTCCTTGTCACTGCAGTTGCTCATAGGGAGGCAGCAACGATCGATTACATTAGCATAAAAGAAGAAGTAATAAGCCTAAACTCATTCACAGGTTCTGATGGACTCCCAGCGATCTTTCTAAAAGAAAAGTAAACAAGCCCTAACAAAACCACTGCAGTCTCACTTCCAGAGCTTCCTTGCAACTGATAAGCTTCCAGGCAAGTTAAAGGAGTGCAGAAAGGCGGGAGTAGAGCAAGTTAAAGGAAGACTTCCAGATAAGTCAAAGAAAACTATAAAGACGGAAGCAGAGCAGATGCTAAAAGTTACAAGACAATATCTCTGATCTCACATATCAGCAATGTCATGGAACGAACAGCCAGAAAGAAAGTAATCACGTTCTTTGAAGAAAATGACTTATCAAATGACACCTAATGTGGTTTTCAACCAGGAGGACGTTCTCTGACACACCCTCTGCATCATTAGCACTTGCTATCAAAATAGTTATTTAAACACACAAAGGTGGTTGTAAAATATTTCGACCTTGCGAAAATCAACGATAAACGTGATGCTAAGATGAAATCACCAATATATACCAGCGACAGAGGCAGTATTAATGCCGTTAGGTGATATTTATATCCATTTAACGCATAAAGCGCGACGGGCCACGAAAAGGCCTACGGAAAAGCCTCCGGAGAAGACCGCGGTAACCTCAGGCAGGGAGGGAATAAAACACATGAGAGCAATCTGTTCTCTCTCCTTTTTCGATTTACAGGATCATGCTCAAAGTTGTTTCGTCGCTCGCACGCACCATATTTGCTATATT
>NC_068984.1:69080179-69085179 GCF_001194135.2 Octopus bimaculoides
ATACTTACTAATACTCATGTATTAGTGTGCGTATTGAATTATCGTCAGTTTTCATTACTTTTATTATTTGTGTTGTTTTCATCATACTTTACTTTTGTATATTATATTTATTATATTTTTGTTATGAGATTTAACTTCATCGTTATTCCTATTCTCATTTCCATACTTAATTTTACAATCATTGCTTTCCTTACTCCACCCGCTTATTATATTCATATATATTTTAAACCCCTTTGTTGATAATTATAATAATTACTGCTATTATCACTTCAATTATTTTATTTTCTTATTCTTAAATTCTTAATCACTGACTCATAAATTTCAATGGTAATTATGATGCTAGATTTCTCACCAAATATTTAAATCCAACTTTTATTTTTCAAATGTTTCCCACACAAATAAATATATAGAGAGAGTATTGTAGCTAAACTGCCAAATGAAAGAAGTATAAAATTATATATATTTGTCGACATATTTATGCATAATACTGAGTGTTCAGGCAAAATCTGACGAGATTTTATAACTCATTTTTCAGGAACAACTTGATATATTGATGAACATTTAACGGCGTTGGAGAGCCTAGAGATTAAAGTAGTTGAAAAAGTTAGCTGACATGGAGGACTGGAAGCCATCAGAATATGGGAAAAGAGGTACCTGTACCATAATGATTCGTACCGGGTATCAAAATGCCCATACCATAACAGCTGCTCAGTGCTCTGTGAATACTGACTGTAAAGGCTGTATGAACGGAACTTTAAGATCAATTTCGATGACTATGGGAAGCTGCTGTAGCCTGTGCTTAAACGCTGGCTGGAGGTGGTTGTTACTAGAAGGCTATATGTGTGACAACAGGATTCGTATCTTTGCCCTAGCTCCGGAAAGAAGTGGTTGTCGGAGAATTTCTACAATTTCAGCTGTCTCAATTTCTGGCCTCTTAATTCCTCCGATTGTAACCCCATGGATTATGCGGTTGAGAATCTTAGCGTCTTTTCAGGCACTGGTACCGCAAATAGTCAGTGACCTTATTAAAAGAAAGTTGTAACAGTTCTGGCGACGATAATAGGCGAGTATCTTCCGCTGGCGATACAAACACGAGTGCTTATATGCACCACAAGTCAATATGACAGATTCTCTCATGGTAAATAGCACTGTATTTTGTGGTTTGACGCAACATCCACTTTTAAGTGAGGATACATTTTACCATTTGGAATTAATACTGCCTGTGTCATCATTAATTAGTTTCAATAAACCCCCTGGCTATCTGTGACACCAATGCCTGAATAGTCACTGAGACTCAGTGTCTATCGCTGACGGAGAAATCGGTATTTTTAGCCATGGACATGTGCCATTGACAAAGCCAAATGAAGCCGAAATCGCGTCATCGAGCGGTTCCGGTGGTGTTGGCGAACGATTTCCTCCCGCAAACAATATAAACATGTGTGCTTATATGCAACCACAAACCTGAATATTTACATACATGTGTGTGTGTGTGTGTGTGTGTGTGTGTGTGTGTGTGTGTGTGTGTGTGTGTGTGTGTGTGTGTGTGTGTGTGTGTGTGTGTGTGTGTGCGTGTGTGTGTGTGTACGTATATGAATGAGATTCTAACATAGTCTGAGTTTCACATTTTATTTTTGTATGTTTTACAGTTTCATAAATTATAGTAACACATGTACTTCTATGCTTTCAGCAATCTTCAAGTTTATGTTAATTGTAGTATTAACTGACAGTTGCGTTTCCCAATTGCTGACAGCGTTCTAAAATGACGGACAAATGGGATGAACAATTACGTCGCTTCACAGTTATTACGAACTGACTGACTGCCGTGCATTATAACTGAAAATGTCTGACAAATTTGAACATATATGACTTTTATTCTTATGGATAAAAACTAATCTCTAATCAGTAGCGTTTACTCTTTTAGTAGCACGATCAGATCAAAAGCATTTGTGAATTATCCATATGTTTCGTCTGAATGTCCCACCAACATAGTCTATCAAGCTAATTGATTTTCAGTTTATCCACTGGTCATCACGCCTCCTCCAGGTTTTAATAGAGAGTCTCTCAGCATATAGAATGATATCTACATCTGGCAGTAATCTAGATGCAATATGCACCCAATGTATTTGCGTTTGAGGACATACTAAATAAAAGTGAAAGTCTGTTAGAAAGCACGTCTTATAAAATTAAACACGCCTGTTACTTTCCATGTCTCAACCTTCGTATATGCTTTGGCATCGCGGACTCTTTCCTAGAGTATGTATTGGTAACCACTGTGTTTAGTAGATATGGTGAAAGATAAAGTATGATGGACGAGAATGAAAGGCTTTAGAGCAGAAAAAAAATTCTGTTGCCAAAATATCAAATACTTTATCTGACCAACTCTGGTTATAACCCAACACATTGTAAATAATCTACACCGAACACTATAATAAGATATACACAATACATATTCTGCACCATTAGTATCCGATATTACACCATAGCTCACTATTAATTGAAATAAATCATTTGAATATTGATATTGCTCTCACGAACACAGACATCTTAAAATTCAAGATGAACAACGTTATAAATCACAAAAGAAATATTAATTCAGCAGGTGAAAACTAAATCGATGAGGACACAGAAATTTGAGAAGAGAATCAAACAACTCAAAGAAAATAAAATATTTCGAGAATATAACCAAAAATTCTCCGGTGAATTAAATACCATAACAATTGAAATAGAATATCTACCAGATCAAGAAAAAGTAGAAATATTTGGGAAGAAAATATGGGTATTGGGAGACATCCCTACCAAAAAGAAACAAGAATACGGCCTGGACACTGACTCTCATCAAGATTATGCTGACACACTGATAGAAACCGTCTTCAATTAAAATGTAAAATGAGTGCAGCAAGAGCTCATGATGGTTGTAAAGACCAAGGACTGATAAATAAAGCGATATTGGAACTCTCTACTTGACAACAGTGTTAAAATATTCGTTTGCTCAAACCTTTTTAGATGTGACAGCAATGTTGAGGTTAAACTTCACAAATTTACCAGATTGACTTTGAAATGAGGCAATGCAACCAAGTCGAAGAACACTGACAATAAAATAGTGGAAACATTAAATGAATTACAAATAGTTCTTAATCCTTTCTAATATGAACTCTGACATATAATCACAATTGAACAGATAATACAATTATAATGTTTCTCTCTTTCTTTCTCTCTCTCTCTCCCTTTCCACTTTTCTCTCTCTCTCTCCTTCCTTATCTCTTTCTTTCTCACTCTCTCTCCTTCCCTCTCCTCCCTCCTCTCTTTCTCTTTCTCTCTCCCTGTCACGACAATCGCTTTTGCGTGCCTGACTAGAAGGAACCTTTCTGGTTTAGAGATGTTACTGATACCTCCTCTGAAAAAGCGAGCCTGTGTTTCAGACCCACTTGCATATGTGTATGTGTATAGGGGGTCAACAAAGGTCAATACATACAGTATGCTAGAATTAAAGGACTAACACAAAAGAAATGTTACCGATGGATTATGGCGAACCTAAAAGAAACGAATTTACCTCGAAAAATACATGCAGTAAGCTAGTTTCAATGTGCTAAATTAGAATATTCAAGAGAGAAAAGAAAAGTGAACAATAAAATTACTTCCTCCAAGTGAAATCTTTTGACAGAATAACAGATAGCCGTACACTTGAAATGAAATATAGAATGTGTAGCCTTGGTTAATCATTTGACTCCCATCCCACCAGCAGCAAGATACGCAGCTACGAGTAGTTTCGAACTTTATTAAAAACAAATGTTACGTGCAGTTAACAAAGAATATAAATATTCAACAGAAATAGTTATTCCTCCGACAAATTTCACAAAAGCCACAAGTACATCTAGCACTAAACACGCATGCAATACAAAAATTTGAGCTAAAACAAAAGAATTTACAAAGAGCATTCCAGAGACTGAATTCTTAACACGACTATAGAAACTTTATTGCAAGGAACAACAGAACCACACTTAGCTCTAAAGATACGTAAAGTAAAAGGGTGTACTTAAAAACAGACAATTGTGAATCAAGACCGACTGATCTCATTGAGTGGAATCTTTGAGAAATGCATTTAGTTCAGTCTTGTGTCACACCTTGCATTGTGTGTGAAATGGGTAAACAGAAACGGTGTAAAAAAAACTCCATCAAATGGATATTACATGTGATTCAATGACTTACCTTTCTTACAGTGTCTGTGGAATACTCAGTCACATTGCACGCTAATTCAATGGGCAGGATTCCCGGTGGTCATACATCGAAATTCGTACTAGAGTCGACTACAGCGATTTATTTTAATTGATGCTCTAAAAAAAAATTGAATTTATATATCATTTATTGTCGAATATTCATTAAGCTTTAAATTTAATTATATTTCATTTATTTCAAATTTTAAAAATATATCATTTTTCTTTATTTCTGTCTTCTCTATCCTCCAACTGAAAACAGCAGCTTGCGTTTAAATTATTTGTTGTTTATGTATAGTATTGTTATACGTGGAAATCTAAAAGTACTTCACATTCATTCTCATATAACCCCAAAGCAAATCTGTGATTTTAGACGCACTTCATTCAACGTAATGTCACTTTCTATTGTCCTGTCGAAATGTTTTCAAGCAATTCATGAATGCATTGTTTTCTTTATACTTTTTCTTCCTTAACTTTTCCAAAGATATATGATAACATTTTATATTTGTCATCTTTGAGAAGAAAAACTTATCACAGAAGTGGTTTAATTCTCGCACTTGTAGATTATTTCTAGAAAGTAGCGCGATCGCAATGACATTGTTGATTCGAGTCCCAGGTGCTATGGTAGCAGCAGCAGCGACGGCTGCGGTGACGGTACCGGCTGTAGTAGTAGTAGTAGTAGTAGTAGTAGCAGTAGTAGTAGTAGTAGTAGTAGTAGTAGTAGTAGTAGTAGTAGTAGTAGTAGTAGTGGCGGTGGGTGGTGGTGTTGGTGGCGTTGGTGGTGGTGGT
>NC_068984.1:69085809-69089250 GCF_001194135.2 Octopus bimaculoides
TTCATTCTTTCGGGGATGATAAATAATATACCAGCCAAACACTGAATTTCATTTCACTTCTCTCTTTGTCCACTCTCAACCCGCCTGCCAGTCGGTCTCCCGTTCTCTCATATTCTTTCTCCCTCTCTCTCTCTCTCTCTCTCTCTCTCCAAAAATGACTACACGAAGCAGTTAAGAAAGGAGCGATCACACCACGCGCTCGCCTGCAGACCCAGCGAGTAAACAAGCACCGTATCAGAAAAAAGTAAGAAAGATGGTTGAAGCAAGAGTGCATTTGATAACAGATCAGCTTGATCGGGGCATGGCTTAATGTAAACAATAACAACAACTATTACGAAATGAAACCACTTCAAACTTTCTGACTTAAAAAAAAATTCCTTCTGTTTAAATCAAAACATTGCAATCACATTTTATTCCTAGAGATGATAACGGAAATGTGTTAATCAACGTTTCTGGTGTACTCTCTTGTAGTTTTCATTTTCTTTTAATTACACTGTCGGAATAAATTTGCAGTAATTCAGGTTCTAATTTGTACCATCTTTCCTGAACAGCAACAAATAAAATTTTGCTGCTTTTAAAGGTTCTTGAATTCCGTTTTGACATTATGATTTGCCATAAATTCATGTCTGGCAAATCTCCAGACAATAATGAAGACGCCTTTTAATTTTCTTTGCGATACGTTTTGACCGATTTGGTTACAATGAGTAGGAGCATTATGACGTTGATATATTGCCAATCTAGTTGGCGTAAAGTGTCCTTATAATAAAAGAAAACGATTGTTGTGAATTTATTTAATATTTTACATTCAGTGCTGAGAAAGAGAGGTTCAGCACTTTAACTGATAACATACTTTTACACAGTTATGTTCATCACCAATAAACGTACTTTTCTGTTGTAGAAAATCTTCCCTGAATTTTTTTTGGGTTTCTCAAACATATTAAAATTAAGTATAGTAAGTAATTGGATACGATAATAAAGTGAAATGATCAAACTACATTATTTAAAAATAAGAATACCAAGGATCATTGGTAATAGTTAGGAAAGCCTAAACCCTGATTAATACTTGAAATATGCTTTGATGCTCAACAGATATTTTTCGCCGTATATTAATACTGTGAATATTCTGTAAACATTCCATAATTTATTTACAATTTAATTAACAGGATATTTGGTTTCTTTTATCGAAGATGTCTTGCGATTCTACGTTAGAATCAAATTTACTCATAAGTTTGTGCACTCAGTTCAACTTTGAAATGTAAGATATTTTTGTTTTCAGAAATACTAAATATATTCTCACGGGAAAATTCTTGAAACTGTATTCTCTACAGATAAAAAAAGAGCAGCTAAGAAATTCCTTACGATTATTATCTAAACATGAAATAATTAAGTGCGTTTCTTTTTCTGCCAAACCCTATCAATTGATATTAAATCATTTAAAACTTTAAGAAAAGGACATAAAAATCATTGGAAACAAATATTAGATAACATGAATATTTTACGTTGGATTAATTAGTATTAAAGGATTGTGCCTATAATCTCCGCAGTTACACCAATAGAGATAAGTTCGAAGAAGCTAATGCTCCTCTTGAATAGTTGCAAGTATTAAGCTGCCGGAAAGACATGTGTAAGGAGGAAGAGGAAAGTCTTGTGAGAATACAGGAAGGAAGATGATTAGGTATAGAAGTTAGCACGGGGCCTATGAGAAACAATATACGTGATAACTTAGTGAGTCTAGAGTGCGTGAATAGAGATAGCATGAGAAATCCAACTTCGAGGAGCAGATATCTTTGCAATAACAGTAGTAAAAGTCAGAAATTTACAGCACATCCGTAGATCAGGCGTTAGAGCGTGTAGGAGAGTGCCTTCACACCAACTAATCAAGTGGCATTTCTTTGGATTTAACTAGGGCATCTGTGTGTATAACGACCGCATTGTCCTAGAGAAGTACTCTATTGTGTGTTTCACCTAAGATTTGTAGAGAGAGATCTTGAAAGATAAAGTATTTTTCTGTTTCTGAAGTAGTCTTATTAACGATGACAATATGCGTTCTCTCAAGAATGATCTTCAGTGATAGCGTAGCCTAGGTCTAACGCTGCTTTGCGTGTTCTAGCGTCGTGTTATTCCTATTTAGGGCGATAATGTTTCTTTGATATGGGTAGTAAATAAGTTTTGTGCTTTTAAAGAAGAGGCGATAAACAAACCCACGCTGGAGGATGCTAAGGAGATCTCTGTTAAAGTTATTAGTACAAACTTAATACAGGTTGGTTTGGGATTAGACGGAAAATTAAAGAGAAAGGAAGATGGCTTTATCCTCATAGAACTGATGCAAGTATGTTATTGATCTTGAAGTGAAAGGTGCGGTGAGAAAACACAACCCTGAGATCTGCTAGAGTTGTTAATGTATGAGTCTCAGAGAATTTCATTAACACACTTTGTGAAGGTGTAATCTGACAGAAAACCACTGACGATAGATAGATGGAGCTCATTGGTGGACAGTTTGCCCACGAAACTTTTCTGATGTTCAGAGCAACTTTCATTAAAGTGTCGATAATAAAATATCACTGGTGAATGACGTAGATGAATAGATCTCCGGTAGCTCTACCTTTACGGAAACCGTACTCGCGATCACTGAAGAGAGGTGGGAAAATATTTTTGTTAATCATTGCAGTATTCGAAGTGTGACAGGACTGTAGTTGGCAAGATCCGTGAGTGTGGCATTCTTGGAAGTAAGATGAGCTTTACTCTGCTTTCAAAGGACAGGATATATCGAGAGAGAGAGAGAGAGAGAGAGAGAGAGAGAGAGAGAGAGTGGGAGAGAGAAGGTTAGAAAAGGACAGGGGAGAGAAGATAAAAAGAGAAATTAAAGAGTTTACGGTGGAGTGTTTTAGCTATTTTAGCACTAGGCGTGTATATTATAAGGTAGTGGAACTAGAAAAGTATAAAATATTCGTTTAGAAAATTTCTTTAGTATGTAAAGTGTAGTGCTGGATACAAAACGATCTGAAAATGCGAAGCTTTTCTCCGCGGAGTACTGCTTACAATATATCCATGGCGGCTCGTTAGGCACATAAAAACAATTGTCGGGCACATATAGCTGCAGAAGACGGTATTGGTTTAACAGAGGTTAAATTTTGGGGGAGAGAAATAGACCAAGGATGTTTATAGTGTGTCAGAGAAAATGAAAGTTAGAAACGAAGCTAGTTGATAGCTATAGGTAGAGATCGCTTGATCGAAAGTCTGCTGGATGACTTGGGGCTGAATGATCTTGGAATAAACAGCAACCGACATTGCGGTAGACTGCCGAACTTTTTACAATGTTTTTCTCTGTAGATTTTTGCTTTAACAAGTCATTATTGTAGGTGTATAAGGCAGTAAAGAGGACAACTATAGCAGACAGTTTAAATTACCCTATTTATTCTAATTAGTATCGTGTATATATAT
>NC_068984.1:69089517-69094534 GCF_001194135.2 Octopus bimaculoides
TATATATATTGAATTCCTATCGTATCTGACGTGGGTGTATTTTTCATCAAAGTCTGGAGGTGATAAAATAAGTTCCAGTTAAATTCTATTACTAATTGAAATTTCCAGTGTGAGAAATTATAAGTAATATATATAATAGTGTTTCAGAATTAAAAAAAAAATAATAATAATGATTGTCATATTGTGTCACTAAATTCAAATTCTCAATTTTTGAGAACAGGAAGGAAAATTATATAATGCCTACGTCTTTTCCAAAGTTATTAGTGGCATAATTGAAGTGAATTTGTCTCTGTTGGGAAATAAAACTAGCTGTTGGGCTCAACACAATAAGAGCATGTGTTTTTATTATGTTTTCTGTTATAGCAATCGCATGAATAATCGATAATATTTATGTTTCAATATATTCATATTTATTTATGGTTAAATTCAGAATAGTACTGCTTAGTAAAATATTTTCACTCGCCAGAGAATACAAACGAATATTTTATATTTAAACTTACCTTCCACGATGTCGTCAAAAATGTATCTTTACACTTAAATACATTTTCAGTCTCATTATTCTCAGACTAATCTGCCTTAGAGTTTAAAGTTTCTCCATTTATCAGATTTTCCGTTGGGTATTGACCGTTTAATGTGTTTTATTTCGATCACTGTGGTAAAAATCTCCAACTAATAGAGAAAGAAAAATCGATTTCAGCAACAACTTTTATTTACTTTTACATTATTATTATGATATTAGTTCTTCTTAATTTCTCTTCCATGCTGTGCTGCATATAGAGCCTTCTTTGGACAGTTTCAGAAGCATATCAGCTTTTCTACAGTCGGCCGTCGCCCAGCATATTTTCCTTTCTAGAGAAATGGACGCGGAGCACAACGCAGTCAATTTCGAGAGAGAGAGAGATGAAAGAGAGAGACTGAAGAATCGATGTCAATATTTAATTTTTACGTTATCACTCCATAATAATGAAATGCTAAACTAACCTTGGCGGGATTTGAACTCAGAGAAGCGGAACAGATACTGCGATGTATTTTACCCATGGCTCTAACAACTCTGCCAATTTGCCATCCATAATATTTAATCTAATTAAATGTTACACTATGCACTCAACAGATAATCATATAAATATACAGAAACAGTTCAGAATTGAACTAGAGCTGCGTAAAACGTAAAAGAATATTTATACAGGCAAGTATAAATACGTGTCTCTTTTTCGCGTTTTTTCTCCATGGATAGACAAAGAATGAATGATCCGATACAAGTTTTAGCTCATTCTACCCGTAGAGACTAATAGGTTTGTTAGTCCACCAAACAGAGGAGCAGTAGCTAATTGGAAATACCAGCTTGCCAAATATTAATGATTTCAGTAGTAGCTAATTTAATTAGATATCACTCTAAACTCTAAGCGCCTGAATTGGGAGATTAATATGTAGATGAACAGAAAAAGTACAAGATTCACAGTTGTCGGTATACTCATTTACGTATTGCATAGCTCAGTTAAATTTGTACTGTTTCTGTACATCTATATGCGTATCTGATAGAACAGTGCTTAGCTTATTATTTAGTATTTAATTGAACTAGTATCTAGTGTAAGCACTGATTATCAAGCAAATTTACTAATGTTACCCTTTTTGGCAAACTTATAAAACAAAATGAGGTGTACACAGTTAATAATCAGGATAAGGGACGAAACTCAAATCAGATCCTTCTCAAATTTTCTGTACGGGAGAAATGTTCAAACCTGACACGTTTTTATTTTTGTTAATGAAATAATTTGCGCATCGTGCATCTTCGGTTAAATCTTATGCTGTTTCTTCACATTCATGTGTTTATATCCTTTACGTCACTAAGTTGGTGAGCTGGCAGAATCGGTAATACGCCTGACAAAATGCTTCGCGGTATTTCTTTCATCTTTACGTTCTGAGTTCAAATTCTGTTGAGATCAACTTTGCCTTCTATCCTTTTAAGATCAATCAAAAAAGTACCAGTTGAGCACTGAAGTCAATATAATCGACTAGTTTCCTCTTCCAAAATTTCAGGCCTTGTGACTATAATCAAAAGGATTATTTAGGGCTCTAACAAAATTACTTCCGCGAAATATTTCCCGAATTGTTGGCTATGACGTGATTATCCTTTAAGACTGAAACACCGAACCCATCTAGACATGTGGAGTTCATGATATACAGCATATAGTTTTAGTGATTTCAATTTTGGAATGTAATACCGAGGCATCTCACAAGAATTTTATTCGATTTTAGCTTTTGCAGTACTTCACCTGGAACTTATTTTATCTACTCAGAATGTGGAATGGAAAAGTACACCTGAGAGAAAACGGGACCAAATACCACAATGCATTTTTGTTTGATTCTTCCATCTCTGATAGAATGAATAGTAGTTTTTAGGCTTGCTTTCTAATTTCTTTCATGTTATAAATAAAGCTCTTATAAATATCAAGAGGGAGAGAGGGAGACTGGGAGAGAGAGAGAGGGGGGAGAGAGAGAGAACACTGAGTGTATAGTACATGAGAATGGGATGAGAATTAAACAAAGAAAATTTTCGAGTTGATTCTAATATTAATGGCAAAACATCAGGTAATATGATGTTCTGTCTCAGGTTCCTCTCAATACATTGGCTTAAACCTTTTTTTTTCCTCCACTAGACAAAAATAAAATGCTCGATATTGACAGTTTCTCAAAATAATGGGATCCATATCGTCCGCTAAAATTATTTCAGGCAAAGAAATACAAGAATAAAGGTGTAAATCTGAATTATAAGACAGTTTTATCTTTTTTCAATAGAAAGATAAAAACTACAAAGGATATTGTAAATCATTAAATTGTAGGATTAATAAATATATATATATATATATATCAATTAGAAATATGTTTATTTCATTCAGTTCGACTTTGCTTTTCGTCCTTCCGTAGTCGATAAAAAATAATAACCAGACAAGTACTGGGGTCGATATAATCGACAGGGACCCACCCCTTTCTCAAAACAGTTTTGACCTTCTGCCTATGTTAGAAATCGATATTTGAAGACAAACATAATTATATCATCATGGCACCACTTATTGCTAACTATATGTAACATCATACAAATAATTGATTAGATGTGATTTGTTTTTCTTTTAATTTCTTTGTTCACATCAATGTTAATGTTTGGTGCATATACACTCGTATCGATAGGTTTCATAAAGTTTTTGTTCTTGTTCAATAGAGTTACGTCAATTGTTATATAAACAAAAGAGGACCAGGGGTTTCCATTATTAGAAAAGATCTGGAATCTTTAAATATTGGTGGTAGCCTCTGTCAGCTAAAGTCATTCTATAAAACTTCAAAGACAATAAGCTTAAGTTTGCTGTGAAGTGTGAAAGATTAATAATTCGAATGATCTGCCCTTCTCTGCAGTGAAGGAAAACAAATAAACATCTTGACACTAGAGCGTAAAAGTGCTGTCATTCGCATTTTCACACCAAGTGCTAGGTTCTTCGATGCTTTTTTCTCCCCTCACTCTTCTCCGTCTCACCAAATATGGACAGATATCTAAAACATCAGATTTTAATTTTTCTCTGTAAATCAACTCACTGCAATTTATTTTTATCTACGAACTTTTATTGTGCCAACAGAAGTAAAGCGTTCACTTCCGTTCTATATGTCAGTTGTTCAAATTTTCTTTTAGAGAAAAGTATGAATGTGACAATATTGGTTTGAAATTTTGACACAAGGCCAGCAAATTCAAGGAACAGTATAAGCCAATTACATGGACCTCAGTGTTCACTGGTACTCATTTTACCGACCCTGGATGGAAAGGATGAAAAGCAAAGTCGACCTTGACAGAATTTGAACTCAGAATGTAAAGACAGACAAAATGCCACTAAGCATTTTGCCTAGCTGGATGCTACACCTAGTCCAAAAATAATTAATATGTTTCATAAACTGAATGTACATCAAAGAAATGAACTAATTGATATGCTTCTACGTAGTCGCTCGACTTGCAAGAAAATTGCAAAATCATACCAACTGTTTAGAAATTTAAGACATTTAATGTAGTTTTAGTTACAGCATGTATAAAAAGAAAGACGAGATGACCACGGTTGAAATGCAGGCGCATTGGAGAAAATCTCAATCATGGCTTATGCAACAACAAAAATAAAACCTGATGACAACTAAAAAAAAAATGGAATCCACTCTAATTAAAGAGTATTTCACTATCCGACATATTTGAAATCAAATCTTTCATTGATCCTAGACAATGCAACATGGTGCGTAGGATAACTTTAATCGAGATTATATTCTGTACCAATTACGGTTAAATATTGAACTAATATTTAACCAACAAACAAAAGCCAAAATGGCGTTTCAAAATAATGTTTATGTGAGCATGTGTGTGTGTGTGTGTGTGAGAGAGAGAGAGAGAGAGAGAGAGAAAGAGAAAGAGAGAGAAAGAAAGAAAGAATGAAAGAAAGAAAGAGAGAAAGAGAGAAAGAGAGGAGAAAAAGAGAGGAGAAAGAAAGAGAGGAGAGAGAGAGAGAGAGAGAGAGAGAGAGTGTGTAGGACTCACTAAAGTAGGAAGTAAACCAATGTAAAATTTCAAAAGCTAACAAGCTTTATATTTAAACCCAGCCCATGTTGGGTGGGGAAAGGTGGATAAGTCAACCTCCAGCACAAGTGTAAAGGGACACAGAATTTCTGCAGGCCTATCATACCAGTTAATTATGATGGGGAGGGTGAGAACCGTTGCTATATTACTCTCTTTCTTTAGCTAAAGTTTGAAAAAGATTGAATGCGTTCAATCTGGTTGGCATGCATTAGATACTAATGAAGGCGTCAAGTTGACCGCTATCAAGTATGACTTAGTATCAGTATGTAACAGGTTTTGGTTGATGGTTAAAAGCGCAGCTGTATTCTCGAGCAGTTAAAGACACCCTTTTATCCATCCTACAGCAGTACGTCAGAATGTCACAGCTTGTGTGTGTAGGAGAGAGAGAGAGAGAGAGAGAGAGAGAGAGAGAGAGAG
>NC_068984.1:69094544-69096604 GCF_001194135.2 Octopus bimaculoides
AGAGAGAGAGAGAGAGAGAGAGAGAGAGAGAGAGAGAGAGAGAGCAATACAAGCACTTCAAAGATAGTTTACTCATCAACACCGAAGGAATGAAAAACAAAGATAACCTTCGTATGATTTGAACTTAGAGAATAATTGAGTTGGAACAAATACCGCAAAAAGTTTTATCCAATAATATCACGACTCTACTTATTCGCAATCTTATGCATAAGATGCACATAAAATACACTGCATGAGAAGGTATAATTTATAGGATTCCACAACACTTGTGCCACTTTTGCACAGACGCAATCATAGAGAATTAAAAAGGCAAAGTTGATCTCTGAGGATTTTGAACTCAGAGAGCTGGAACAATTACTACAAAACGTTTTATCCGTTGCTATTACGACTCAGTCTATTTGCTATAGTATGCATAAGATACACTGCATGGAAACCATACGATTTATTGGATTCCTCACCACTTGTGCACAGACATAATCATAAGGTATTAAATATTTTGAATACCATAATAGCTACCTAAGTTTACCAAATTGGCTGTTTCAAGTATTTTTTTTTTATAGGCGATATACATGTTTCGCTTTCAATTTAAAATGATCACTTGTTATTCCAAAACTAAATTCCTGGAGAATTCTCCCATTTGACAGGTTAATAAAAAAAATTGAAAACATTGTCAAGAAGATAAATCCTAGCTTGTCAATGATAAAAGGAATAAATACAAACTTTTATACAGATAACTTAAGTAAAATCTTATTTGGAAGTGCGTGTAATGTAAAAATAAAATAAAATTGCAGATAATTTACATTATAAAGTTTCTGTGACTTGTCGCAATCCAGAGTTTAGTACACTAAAAGCAAATAAAATATAGAATAATTTCACTTACCATCAGAAAAGAAAGTGCATATTTGCTGGAATATGTAAATGATGTTCTCAGTAAGACCATTAGCAGTCAAAAGAAAAGAAAGTGAATTACTCTTTGTATTTCATTTAATTCCCTATATTACGTTCATTTTCACTATTGCGGTTTGTCCGAATGTATGCTATTATTTCTGTTTATCGATATGTGTGTTTGTGTGCGTATGCGTGTGCATGCGAACAGACATATATAAATACATACACACACATACACAAATATATATATACATAATACATATGTGTGAATGTGTGTGTGTATGGAAATACATATGTACGCATACACACAATATATATACATACACATATACATAAATGTGGTTGCATACGCACAGATATGTGTGTATGATGTATGTATATGCATCATTAAGACACGATGGTATTTATTTCGATGATAGCCTGGAGAAAGAGTTTGGAATATCAAAATATCACCATCTGACGACATTGAAAAATGTGTTTGAGTAAGTATAAATATGTCAGCTAAAGACAGAAAGAAAAATATATATATAAGTTTAATATATCAGAAGATTATGCGCCAAAGACAACTGTAAGCAACTGCGTACTATTTGCCTTCACGTGGTCACCCGACATGCTAGAAAAGGCAGCAAAGTCTTCGTGAAACCACACTAACATTTGAAACAGATGCGACACATGGAACGATGTAGTTCTTGTCATGAATATGACGGGATGGGCATGGCTGGAATCCTTTTGATCATAGATGTGCTCAAAAAGAGTTCACTCCTGGCGATAAATAACATAATTAAGGATTAAATTCAGTTCATTTTGCCATTGTTTTTTCATTTCACTTTTTACTTATTTGGCAATGGCATTCACTTTTACTTGAGTTTACCTATATTCTTGGCGTTTGTGTTGCTGCTTCTTTGTTGTTCAGCTCTGATCGAGCATACCTATATTTGAAGGTGATCCAGCCGTTGCCATTCCACAATATTTAATACCTAGAAATGCTCTGTCCAATGTGTCACTTTTTGTGCTAAGTTAAAAGTGTGTGGTATAATTTAGGGGAGATTTAGCATTCATTTTCAGCAGTTCTAGTCAAAAATATTGAACAGACACTCCGTTGGCTCGTCACAGTCTCAGATATACCTGATACAATATACTGTATATGCTGCACTGCATATAAACTGTATATA
>NC_068984.1:69096757-69098776 GCF_001194135.2 Octopus bimaculoides
GCTTCTTTTTCAGATATATGACCAACTGACGATTTATATGTGTGTTTGTGTGTGTGTGTGTGTGTGTGTGCGCGTGCCTGTGCGTGCGCGCACACACACACATATATATATCTTTATATATGTATATATATATATTTATATATATATATATATATATATATATATATATATACACACATATATATATACATATATGTATATGTGCATACACACATATATATGTGTGTCTGTGTTTATGTGTATGTGTGTATATATGTATGTATTGTGAAACAAATCGTTTCCTAGGTTCTTAGACAGGAATCGAAACCCTAGCCTAGATTTTTTTTTTACCATTGTTCTCGTCATTAGCGCTTAGAATTTTGTATGAGTCAACCATCAAAGTTAGATAAGTTTTATCGTTTAAGCGAATATTCTTATGTTAAATACAGGCTAACATGGACAAGCTGATTTACTTTCCATAATACTCCGTCCTACATTCAATATTTTAGCATGTATAAATACGAACCCTCTCGGAATATTAGGGAGCCATTCGATTTCGTTATGGAAAAAGACATTTGCTCAAGATTACAAAAACAGAAGCGAACTGAAGGCCTCGTGATTGTGAAGTGAATAACTTAAACATTTAGCCATGCTTCGGTTATTTATATATTCTGATTAAATTGGACTGATAGAAATTTCAGTGGAATCAAATTGTAATTTCTGCAGTAGACTAACTAATTTCTTTTATCCTACTTAGATGGTATGGTTTCGTTGGGTGGGCAATGTATATTTGATATGGCTGCGTACTGTTCCCATGTAAAATCAAGTCACCAAGTCGGATGTTGAAAGTACCAATGTTTCTGGAATGAGTTGACGGTTAGTTTGCAGAAAGCTGCTTAGGATAATT
The DNA here is from genome assembly GCF_001194135.2 of Octopus bimaculoides. Lineage (NCBI taxonomy): Eukaryota > Metazoa > Mollusca > Cephalopoda > Octopoda > Octopodidae > Octopus > Octopus bimaculoides. The sequence goes on from NC_068984.1 coordinate 69,097,644, forward strand.
GGACTACTCCAAGTAAACACTTAGACATGATTTATTATGCAGCACTAGTCATGAAAAAAGATGTTCGTGTATTATGATGTACATGTAGAATCAACAAGATAAAAATAACATAATAAAGCATGCAAAATGCTGGCTATCCAAAGTTTACTGTTGAGCTGGTTTTAACAATGAATGTGTGTGTGCGTGTACGTGTACGTGTGTGTGTGTGTGTGTGTGTGTGTGTGTGTGTGTGTGTGTGTGGGTGTGTGTGTGCGTGTGCATGTGTGTGTGCGTGTGTGTGTGCGCGTGTGTGTGATGTCTTTCTTACGATTGCATATAAGTTGAGCATATAGTCATTACAATGACTGGAAAGAAATGTGTATTCGTAACACGCTCGAGAACACACATAAGTTGGCGAGTGTGGAGACAATGTTCCGGACCGATGTCTCTAACACTCGGCAAATGGCACCTAGAATCAATTCTATTTCTAGGCCATGTTTAAGGAAGCATCTTGAATGATCTAGAGAAACTATCAGGTGAATACTATCTGTTCACTGGACAATAAATCAGCTGCGTACATGATCAAGCCGTTGTTAAATTATGACTCGATATTCGTAAGGTGGCAATGCGAGTTCAAATCACTGCTATAGTGGCTTAATAATTGAAGAACGTTAGTTAGATGCAGCATACAAAATGTCTTCTTGTATTTTATAGCATCTCTTTCTCTTTACCGACAAAATTCCGCTGACTTCCAATATTTATTTCATATTTCCGGTGGTATATAACGTAAATTACTATTGTAATTTTGGGGCAACAGCTCATCGACTATTCCACTGCCCATAAAATATGTTATCTTTCACCAATTGAAGAAACCATTATTAGTTGATTCATTTGCAGACATAGATTTGAAACACGTTTTTGTTGAAAACGTTTTACACGTTTTACAACAAAATTTGATCAAATACTTCGTACGTGCCGAAGAGTAATTTGAAATTCAAGTTTAAACATTTTTCTTCACAACGCACTAAACACGCGCAGACGCACTCGCACACACACATACACACATGCATATACATACATATATATATATATTTATATATATATATGTAATATATATATATATGTATAAATATATGTATGTATGTATATATATA
>NC_068984.1:69099124-69100172 GCF_001194135.2 Octopus bimaculoides
TTATTATTAATGTTGCTTAGTATGTTTTGCTAAAATTGCTGTTTCTTTTTTTTTTTCAGATATCATTAGAAAAAGGTAATTAAAATTCATTAAAATTACAGATTTATCGGACTTTCAAAGAGGTCAAATTTTTGGTGCTCGTATGACAGGCGCTAGCATAACGAAAACAGCCGAAATGTTTGGTGTATCAAGAAGTACAAAACTCCGGAAGAAAACCAAAACTTTCAGATAGAGCCATCGGATCTTACGCGAATAGTTAGAAAGGATCACAAAAGTACAGCTCCACAAATTACTGCAGAGCTTAATGAGCACCTCGAGAACCCAGTTTCCACAAAGTTTGTTCGCTGGGAGCTGCACAAAGCCGGATTTCAAGGGAGGGCAGCAATCAGAGAAGCACTACTTTCAAAGGCAAACGTTGCAAAGCGTAAAAACCTACAGAACTGGTCCCTAGAGCAATGAAAGAATGTTATTTTCTCGGACGAGTCACCATTTACCTTATTTCCGACCACCGGCCGAGCATACGTGTGGGGACACCCAAAAGAAGCATTTGACCCAAACTGCCTTCTTGCAACTGTTAATCATAGAGGAGGATCTCTGATGATCTGGGGGGCTATATCCTGGAAATCCACCGGCCCAATGGTTTCCCTTCATAGCAGAGTTAACAGTCAAGATTATTTAAGCATTCTATCTGATTAAATTCATCCTATGGTTGTGGAACTGTTTCTGGAGGGAAGTGCAATTTTTCAGGATGATAACGCACCAAGTCACACAGCTAAAATTGTTACTGAATGGTACGGGGAACATTCTAGTGAAGTTGAACATCTTATCTGGCCACCACAGTCCCAAGATCTCAATATTATTGAACATTTATGGTGCACTTTAGAAAAACAAGTAAGAAGTCGATATCCTCCACCATCATCACTATAAGAACTGGAGACGGTTTTAGCTGAAAAATAAACAAAAATTATTTTTGAAACAAAACTTTGTACGGGTCCATACCTTTGAAATTTTAAGGTGTTTCCATTATTTTGTCCAACCCCTGTATATA
>NC_068984.1:69100290-69101389 GCF_001194135.2 Octopus bimaculoides
TATATATATATATATATATATATGATATATAACGTACCACATGTCTCGTGTCTCATAAGAAAGGTAGTTTAGCATTTCAGGAATATTCAAATTTTGATCTATTTATCGGCTACTTTGTGTAGACATAGCTTTGCATCAGAGTTATTGACTGAATTTGTATAGACATACACACACACATACATACAAACACACATACATACAAACATACATACATACATACGTACATGCAGACATATATACATACATTTATACAAGTATATATATATATATATACATATACATACGTTTATATGCATATATAGATACATAAATATACACTACGCATATACGTCAATGTCTCCCGTGACAATGTCAACACTTACGATTCATGCCACTCATCAAACTTAGCAGCTTCGAAAGCATTTCATACAGAACGCCACTTCGCAAACATTAGTACTTTACAATACTATGATGTTATAAATTATGTCACTTTTCGCAAAGCATTTAAAAAGAGAGCAGGTGGGGGAAAAGACTGTATTTCTAATGACAACATCTTGTTCATTTTTATGTCAGTTTTTGTCTCATTTGTCAATAGACTAGTAGAGAAAAACATGAGAAAATTTACACTTAGGTCATGAATCATTTATCATTTCTATTGCTTGTACAATCAAACATAAATAAATTATTAAGAAGCAACAAGCTAGTCTCTGTGCGGTTGCTCCACTTGTAAGAAGTAACAGCTAAATCGCTCTCAAATCAAACATTAACATTTATAGCAATGAAATGCGTACTGAATTTAAACACAAAACAAAGGAATATTGAAACAGCCTACGTCTTGAATGTTTTTAATCATGTGTCTACTCACTCAAAGCTAACTGCATAGCAATTATAGCTGAGTATAGATGAGTATCATTTTCGTATTACAGCTACGTGTTTCAGAATTCGATACGAGCAAGCAGCTCTTTCGATATCTTCTACTATTGGGTTAACCAATATATTCAAGTTTGGTAGAAGAAAAAGCATACTAATGAGAGCGTATGTTAGTATGTTTACAAATGTACAAGGATATATGCGTATATATGTATACGTTTGTGTGTGTATGTATACGCGTGTATATATA
>NC_068984.1:69101991-69103768 GCF_001194135.2 Octopus bimaculoides
ATATATATATATATATATATATATATATATATATACATATATATGTGTGTGTGTGTGTGTGTGTGTGTGTGTATATATATCTATGAACAATTTGCTAAAAATTATAATGGAGTATCCTCTGTATGTGATACTCCATTATCATTTTTAGCAAATTATTCATCAGAACTAGATAATGAAAGAATTACATATCAGTTGCTATATTGTAGCAGAATGAACTTAGGGGGAAAATACCCCACATATAATTTGGAATGACAGAAGAAAATAACAATGGTGGTCATGAGATGGTAATATAGCTACAGTTATCTATCTCCTTATCACCATCAAAAGATCTAATGCAGCAGGTATACTATGTCCACTAAGATTTAAAGCCACTGGGAATTGACAGTTAAGTTCTAGCTGCTGATAATAAGTGAATTAATGGCAGACACTCCTACAATCCTCTAATTTTCTGTGGCTATAAATTCGCTATGACTACCTAAAGGAACAAATCTCAGATGGCAGTAAGATAGTGGTATATGCCCTGAAAGAGGGAAGGTTGGGGGTGACAAACTATTTTATTATTATCAGTTAAAAGGGTCCTAAAATAGAAAACAAAAGAGGTCACAATGAGATCTACATGGGTATTAAGGGTACAGGGGGAAAATGTATACCTAATATTTAGTAAAATGTACATATTATTATATTTTGTATAATACATATTACAATTTTAAAATTTTGAAATGGACATAAGGACCAAGTAAGAGAAGAAGGATATATAAACTAATTTAAATCCTAAAAAAGTAGAGTAATTTTATTTAGAATAGAAGCCTCATAACACTTCATCTTAACAAACTGTTATGGTAGTCATGATAAAACCATTCAACAATACACCAATGATTAAATTCAGATTTCATCCGAGAAAAAAGTACACATTCTCTATTGACTGAAAACCAAGGATTAAAGGGGGAAAATTTAGATAAATGATTCTATAACAGAAAAACTTATTTTTTAAAAAACCCTGGGTAAATATAATTACATTAAAAAATTTCCAACTTTATGAAAGAAACTTAAAGGATGTAAGGATATAAGAAGGTATAAAAATACTGCATATATATAGGGTAAAATTAATTAATTAATTAATAATTAATAATTTTATCAAGTAGTCAGTACGTTAAAAAAACCTTTTAGGTGAATTATACAAAATATTCTATACTTATATACATAATTATAAACAGGTGTCAGCTAAGTGTCTCGCCACGTACCGAATTAGAAAGAGACGCTAATGTCTTTTCAACTACCATATAAATCTCCGAGACAAAAACATACATTTTATGTAGGTAAAAAGAAAAATGATGAATCCAAACGACTTCGGTTAACCACAGACGCGTTTCGAATTTAAAGTAAATTATATTTACCTATTATTCTCCTCTGTGTCGTACTCCGAATTATAAATTTGCGAGTGTTAGGATTAAATATGTACGCGATCAAGCGTCATCCCATAACTAATATTCAACCGCACTCCCAAAAATATACAGCCGAATGAGATACATATTTATCCATTATACCCACCTGTGTGCTACGACCTATCCCGCAGAAAAACTGCAGCTTTGATCATGGAATAAATTATAACTTTAATAATAACATAGGGTAAAATTAATTAGTTAATTAATTAATAATTAATAATTAATAATTTTACCAAGTAGTCAGTACGTTAAAAAGCCTTTTTAGGTGAATTATACAAAATATTCAATAATTAAATGCATAATTATAATCAGGAGTCAGCTAAGTGCCTCGCCAC
>NC_068984.1:69104224-69104984 GCF_001194135.2 Octopus bimaculoides
GTGTGTGTGTGTGTGTGTGTGTGTGTGTGTGTATGGTGCGTATATTCCTTATGGATTCGAAAAGAGAATTGCCAACTTTGACGTATAAGGTATCAAAGGATTCAATAAAATTTCCCCAAGGATTAAGCACAGCAAGAGCCTATATTTGTTCAAGTGTGGTAAAGACGTGAAGCAATGACAAACCTTTCGAGCTTTTTTGCCTTTAACATTATTCTCTTTATTCAACTCAATTTATGCAAAGTTGCTTATCGTTATTAATATATATTCATGCCTATTATTCATTCCGTAAGCCGCAAAGTTCGTAAAGATTTTGCAACTGTCTCCCTATTTTCATAGCGGCTGAGCGTGTGTAATAACGCTGGTGGTACGATGGAAAACATCTGTCTGACCTGATAACCTCAGTGAAGACAGCAACAACACCACGCATCTATGTGAGGGGAAATTAAGGTCACATGATTCCGCCCACGGTGCGTGTCCCTTCATTAGTCGGGATTTACACGTCGTCACTGATTGGTACAATTTCAAATCAATTTTTCCATGTGAGTAACATGTACTGCAACACCAGTTGATCATGGTGTTATTGTTATCAACGACCCGAGCAAATGCAGGGTGCTTTGCTATGCTCTCTCTCTCTCTCTCTCTCTCTCTCTCTCTATATATATATATATATATATATATATATATATATATGTATATGTATGTATGTATATATTTGTGTGTATGTATGTCTATAGATATAGAGATATTCACACATGCATGA
>NC_068984.1:69106283-69113178 GCF_001194135.2 Octopus bimaculoides
GAAGTCAAAATGAAAAGCCCGAAGAATTGCCGCTAAGCAAGTTTGTCCGGCGTGTAAACGATTCCACCAACTCATCGTTTAAGAAGAAGAAGAAGAAGAACCCTTTCTACTAAAGGTACAAAGCCTGAAATTTTAGCAGACCCCAGTGTATTAAATTTGTCGACCCCGAAAGGTTGAAAGGAAAAGTCGAATACGGCGGAATTTGAACTCAGAACGTAGTGACTGGCGAGATACCTCTAAGCATTTCGCCCGGTGTGCTAACGATTCTGCCAGCTCGCCGCCTTATAACAACTACAACAGCAATAATCCTTTCCACTGTAGGCAACAAGGCCTGAAAATTTGAGGGAGGGGATAATCGATTACATCGACCCCGGTGCGTAATTAGTATTTATTTCATCGACCCGAAAAGGATGAAAGGCAAAGTCGGCCTCGGCGGAATTTGAACTCAGAACGTAGCGGCACGCGAAATGCCGCTAAGCATTTCACCCGATGTGCTAACGATTCTGCCAGCATGCCGCTTTACAACAATAACAACAGCAATAATAATAATAATGGTGATAAAATTTGGCATAATGCCAGCAATTTCAGTGGTAGAAAAAAAGGAATTACAGCAGCAGCCACAACAACAACAACAGCAGCAGCAGAAATAACAACTACAACAACAACAACAATAACACTTTACTGGTTACAAAGGGCCATAAAAACATTTAGGACAACTGAAAAGTAAAGGACAATGAAAATTTACTTGTACACTGGTAAAAATAAAACCAATAACAATAAAACAAGAAAATTATAATACATTTACCCAATTTATGGGGCATAAGGTCACTTACGGTTAAATAAAGGACTCACAAGTGTTGGGTCAGAACGAACACCAAGAGCACCAGTGGAAGGAGTTTCTTTCCTATCTCTTCACTCCATCTTACAGGCACCAGCTTAAATTATCCCCACTCACTCGGGCGATTTTCACCATATTCACCCACCTTACAACAAATTTACTTCGGAGCAGCTACCACTTCTAACCGTTACCTTTTTTTCAAATGTTATGTAAATAGTCAATGAGAGCATGGCCGAAGTTCAAAGTGTTTCTCTTCAGTTGTCTCTTTCTTGTCCACTACACAATCTATTTTATCAATAGCGACCAGTCGGAGAATAACTACCTGCCTGCTCAGCCAAAGGAAGGTAGCAGGGCGATTTTCATGATGGTATCTGCCGATATCCAGTTCTTCCTACGCGTGAGAGCAGCTGTTTGAGATAACTCCACAGCTCAGCAGTACGTGGACACTGAACGAGTAACTGTAGAACAGTTTTGTTGCGCTCGGTCATGTCCAGTTGACGACACATTCTTGCTAGTAGAGTTTATCCCAAACCGGCAATGACTCAATCCCTCTTCCGGTAGCACTACCAGGCCAGAAATCTCTGAAAATTACCTATGAGCCCCGGCAGAAAATCGCAGGAAATAACTAGCCAGCTGTTTTTTTCATCTGCGACCAGTTTCACTGAGGATGTTTACCTACCACTAGACTATTAGTGCTTTTATCTACCACTAATAGTCTAGCGAACGCCACCCACCATATTGCCCTACTAATATAAGAATGGGAATGCTTGATGGCACTCTGGGTGCCAAGACCTCCGCTTTAACTTACATATGATCCAGGATTGCAGTTTTGTTTCAGAGACGAATTGCGGAAAGCGCATCTAAGCAACGGCGGCCACACTCAGTCATCGTGTAGAGAACGCTGAAAATTCCCGTAGATTAAGCACATCATAAACCATGGCATACCAAATCCTCCACATAGCAAATAGATCACTTGACCAGTAGAGCACGTCTCCTCCACAGAAAGTTGAAGATATCGTTCTAACCTTTTCAACCATGAACTAGAGCAAAGCACAACAGCTAGGTGATAATATATGTCGGAGGTGATGTAAGCATTCGACACTTCTGCCCAGGGTTTCAGGCATAGCGCATTTCTGTGTGAGATTGGCCAATATGCTCGTTACCACGTCCTAGTTCTCTTCACTTACAGGTCTAGACGAAATCAGAACCCGAGAAATTTAACCGGTCTCTCCAGCGCCTCTTGCTGTTACTGGACGACATGGATCTGCATACCCAGGTATTGCGCTGCAGGCCCAATTACTTTTCTTGGTTGGTTTTTGCTCAACAGTGCTTTATAGTCCCTCAGAGCAGTGTCGATCACTTCGATATGCCATGTCCCGACACACTGACAGTGATATCGTTCGTGTATGCCGACACGGATAAGTATTTTATTTCATGTGGTAAGCCCTTCGATGTCTCTACTAGCGGATTTAGAGTCAGTATATACAGAACGGAAGAGAGAATAAAATGCTGACCAAGAGAGTGCATGATACTGAATAGCGCTGTTAGGTTTCTGTTCAGCTTAAACACAAAGTTTAACCACAACTATATATTACAGAAGAGGGGAACGAAGCTGAATGCCTTGAGGACAGCTGCCAAATATCAGCGTCCGATCCTATCGAAACCTTTGATTGACCAGGACCCCAACCATGTCGGTTTCTTTACCCACCCTCTCTAACTTGTATAGCATGAAATGCGGATTGTTGTGGATAAATTTGTTCGGAATAGTGCATGTTTGAACATTACCAGTTAGACTATCGACAAAACAACTGCTAACCTCTTTACCAACACTTAGGCCAAAATTTTGAAATCTTCATTGAACAGAGTTATGGACTGAAGATTATCGATGAGATTAGTTATACCGCTTATTGACTAACAGGACATAGACTTCTTTCGCTATGCTAACAGATGTGGTAGATCGTTTCCAAGACACCTCCAGATAATTCAGACATAAAAGTAAAGCACGCAGAGTAGATCCAAAGTAGACGAATTGTACCCCGTGCAGCCAATTAATTTTTTCGATTTCCTGCAACTTTTATCAGCTTCCCGCGACACCGCGCCTCTCTTGCCAACAGTCGCAATAGGCTGTGAAGGTAGTCTCTGAAATCCAGCCTGCATTTCAACCTAACACTCGTTCCAAACAGTCGAGCAAATTTCGGTTCTACACCACTCTCATCTGCTTTTGAGTTGTGTAACCTGCACCCATAATGGTCCACCAAAGACTGAGCTGTTGCTTTGTTACTACCTTGAGCGTCTGCAATTCGGGTCCATCACATGGCTTTCAAACCTTCCTGCATTAGATCATACGTTGCAGCTCTGACAAGGCAACCTTCGTGATTTGCGTTGAAAAATGAGTCGAGAGCCAATCTCGCTGCAAGTATGTAGGTTTCAATGGTTCTCCTAAGCACTTTACGACTCCTAAATTTCCCTTTATTTTAGTTTTTTATCGCTAGTCTTACTAAATCCAACTATTTGGAAGATTGATCAAGTCAAGGATAGCCTCCATGCCTCCTATTTGGATTAATAATTCATCCCACTGGATCCCTATGCCTAACCAATTCTTCTTACCCATTCCCTCAAGTTTCGAAATTCTTGTATTATTTTCTATGCCACATATTATGGCTACCAGAAGCAAGAAGATAACTACTTTCGATGATAACTCAACTTTTATTTATACCACTCTCTGACCGGGGTATGATGGAATTGGCAGCAGTTTATTATTCTTTAGTGTTGTCGAATTTTCTTTCACTTCAACAATAGTTTGGAACTTCAATTCAACTGGGCCAAAACGTCTTCCTCGAGCAGTATAAGTTTTTTTATGCCCTTGAATGGTTTAAGGCACTTTTAAATATGGTATGTCCCACCTGCTCAAGTCACCTCGTTTTGAGTACAATACATTTGTATCTTATTATATTTGGTTAGGTTTCCTCTTGAGTTTGTTGTGTTGTGTTTATGTATATTGCTCTGCCATTCTTGGAGAGGTGCATATTTGCATTCCTTAGTTCTTTCATTAAAAATTGCCTTTAGCTTACTGCAAACATTTGAGAGACCGTTTCCATTTTGCAAGCCCCCAGCACAGCACATCACCACCTACAGCAGTCTAGTTTTGGTAGTATTCTCACTGATCTTATACTGATGACTCTCTATCCCAGGTAAATCATTAATTTTACTTTTACAAAGTTTGGCTGTAAAATAATTTTGTACGTTTTCTTTTTTGTTTTCTGTGTAGTTGTATTCAGTTTCAAAATTTTCTTTAAAGGGTTGCTGTCTCTATGTCTCGAGAGCACTTCGAGTGAATATACACAAAAGAAAACCAAAAGAAGAGAGGGAAAAAAAACTGTTAAAATGCTTTGTTTCCATACTGGAGAACATCCACACAACTATATTTATCACCTCTATATTGTCAGGTCTTCACTCTGATATTTCTGCATATGTGTGCAGCCACTTTGTTTTTTCTTTCATTGTGTCAATATTTTTTCCATGTGTGTCTTGTGACAAAGAAGCAATATTTTCAATTATTTTATTACAAGTGTCTTCTTTTCGGTATTTTTTCCATGTTGTGGGCGTATATTTTTGTTAATGTTGTTCTTGCAGATGCCATTATTTGCAAATCTCTGAGGAAAAAAGCAAAATATTAAAAACAATCCCCTTTCTTGTTTTTTTGTTTCTTTTTTTTTTTTTTCGTTTTTTTTTTTTTTTTGAGAAAATGAAATCAGAACTTCTTCAAAATGTCGTGTTTTGTATTAATCCAATTGAAAGAAAAATGTTTTTCATTTTCTTTGGTAAACGTTGGAATAGATAGATTCTCGTAGCTATCATGTACTACCAAGAAAAGCGTCTTGACAAGACGACGGTGAACAGCAACAACAATAACAAGATGGGGAAAATTGAGAAAACTACTCGCAATGTGCGGAGCATTTCACAGGTGAGTGTGACATTGACAAGCTTTATCTAACCAAGCACAAAGGTGTACGAAGATTAATCAGCTGTAAAAGTTGTATATGCTTAGAAGAAAATAGCTTTGAGTGGTATATCAAGAGCATCGCATAACCGTTGCTCAATCAAGTGAGAATACCTGCTAAAGTCAGGACCGATACTTGCGTGGATACATAGGAGTACAAAGAAAAGGCGAAAGACTGAGGAAGACGAAAGAAAAAGGAATGGGAAAAATATGATCGGGCAGTTTTCAAGAGAAATGAGTAGGAATACAGACGCCGAGACAACGATGGAAGATTGCAGTGGTTAGAGAAGAGTGACTTCAAGCCAGACACAGAAGTGTTTATCTGTGAATCACAGGAACAAGTACCTATGAAAAATTACAACACCAAATGCAGAATTGATAGTGCAACAGAAAGGGAATCCTCAGCAAGAATCCTCAGATGAGTTTCTGAAATCTAAAGGAAGAACGTTACCATAGACCATTGTTAGTGGACAGCTGAAATTTTGTTGCATTCTGCAGCGAATGTACCAAAGTTTCAGCTGCTGTGTTAAACAAGATGATGATGATGATGATGATGATGATGATGAAAAGAGCACTCAGAGAGCGCAAACCTCTGCCAAGGCAACACCAACGCCCTCTCAACGATTAGCCAGAGATGATTTTTAAAACGAGAATATCTGAAATAAACTCGACTGCTCTCACAAACTAGAATACTAAAGATAAACCCGACCGCTCTCAAAAATTAAAGAAAAAAAAACGGGAAAATAATCCAGAATCCGTATCCGGTACCTGATCGATCCCAGCGGTAGATATGAAATGTGAAAGTAGAAAATTTAGTAACAGTAATAAATAGTTTATCCTTATCTAGTACAAGACAAAGTTAAAAAATTCACCATTCAAAATAGTTTCAAAAGCAGAGGTAATAATAGTAAGTTCTACTCAGGAATTTTTAAATGAATAGCACGAGACCTTTTGGTCTTCTTTTCTCTTAAATTCCAACCTTCCTTTAGTATTCCTGTTGTTTTAGATCGATGTATAGATGTATGTATATATGTAAGTATACTGTAAAGTGTTAGTATGTATGTATAATTTATAAAATATATATTATAAAGATATGTTACAGCTATTTAATTTTTGAACGGTTTTGCTGCCGTAAGTTTGTGTAGTTTGATTGCTTTATCCATCAGTTTCTACTAAGACAGAGACGCGAGTAAAGTTAATAATAGAGAAACGAAAGTAAAACTTTGGAAACAGCCTAAAGGGATGTGATTGAGAAAGACTTGACAGTCAACGTAAGTTCGTAATCATGTAAAGTAAATATAACAAATAATCCAGAATCCTTGTCCGATGCCACAGTTATCTCAAAATCTAATCAGTTCGTGCTAATCACAAGGCCAAACATCCCTGAAAATTTCATTCGAATCTATCCAGCGGTCCTTGGGATATCTTGTCCAAGGACAAGCAAGCAGACAAACACTGAAAACAATACCTCCGCCTTAAGCAAGGGCGGAGGTAATAATAATAATAATAATAATAATAATAAGAAGAAGAAGAAGAAGAAGAAGAAGAAGAAGAAGAAGAAGAAGAAGAAGAAGAAGAAGAAGAAGAAGAAGAAGAGGAGGAGGAGGAGGAGGAGGACGAAGAAAAGGACAAGAAGAAGAAGAAGAAGAAGAAGAAGAAGAAGAAGAAGAAGAAGAAGTAGTAGTAGTAGTAGTTCCGGATGGTGTCCAAGGTTATTGAATGAAGAAGCTGAGAAGGATCCATGAAAGCATAGCACAACGGCTAGATGACTGCTTGCAGGAAGGTGCAGTATCCAGCTGGATGACAAAGGGAAAGACATTGTTATGTGCGACGGAACCTGAAAAGGGAAATGCTGCATCCAACTTTAGACCAATAACATGCCTTCCGCTAATGTGGAAACTAATGTCAGGTGCTTTGGCCAGTGAACTGTACAAATACTTGGAAAAAAGTGGGCTGCTACCCATCGAACAGAAAGGATGCCGAAAAAGGGGCCGGGGAACGAATAATGAACTCTTGGTGGGTGGCCGAATTCAAATGGGTAGAAGACCTAAAACAAT
>NC_068984.1:69113321-69121840 GCF_001194135.2 Octopus bimaculoides
TCTCTCACTTCCTCTCTCCCTTGCCCGACACACGCGTCAAATTTAAGTATTTTAATTTTCTCATTGAAATCGTTGCTTCTTTGGTGGCCCCGGAGGCATTATCGTTGAGAAGTAGTAATGCAACATATACGTGGTGGTTTCAGATTACAAGATATCTAGTTAAAAATTTTTATTTATGCAACAAAATTTCTTTCAACAATTGCTTTCTCTTAAGTGTGACACAGCCGTATTAATAATAATAAAAACTTTGAAAAAGGAAGAATTTGGAGCATGCGATCAGTAAAGGTCGTGCCTATAATAATTGGTGCATTGGGAACAGTAGGCAAATATATGGACAGATGGCTGGAAGAGATTGAAATCAGTAAGTTCCTCCAAAAGATTTGCCTCTTAGGGACAACAATGGTTACCAGGAGGGTTCTAAGCACTTGAAAGATTGTTGAAGACTTGTGGATACCAAAGGTTACCATATAAATTCTACCAGGAATAAGACCGAACCTGAGCCAAATCAAAATAATAACAATCCTTTCTTTTATAGGCACAAGGCCTTAAATATTTGGGAAACGATTTAGTCGATTGAATCGACCCAAGTACTCAAATGGCATATATGTTATCGATCCCTAAAAGACGAAAGGCAATGTGAACCTCGGCAGGATTAATGATAATGATAATAATCTTTTCTTCTAAAGGTACAAGGCCTGTTTTTGTGGGTGGTTGATGCTAGGCGATTGTGTCGATCATGGTGCTTAATTGGTAGATCGACCCCGAAAAGATGAAAGGTAAATTTGACCTCGGTTGTATTTGAACCTAGAACGAAATTTGAACGAAATGATGCTAAGCCTTTTGTCAGGTGTACAAATGATTCGGCCAGCTCACCCGATTTCTCCCTCTTTGATAATAATAATAATCCTTTCTACTATAGGCACGAGGCCTTAAATTTTGGTGGGAGGGAGATAGCCGATGACATCGACTCCAGTACTCAAGTAGTCCTTACTTTTCTTGACCTCTAAAGGAAGAAAGGTAAAGTCAAGCTCGACGGAATTTGAACTGAGAATGTTAAGAAAGACAAAATGCCGCTAAGCATTTAGTCCGGTGTGTTAATGATTTTGCCACTCACCACCTTAATAATAATAACAACAACAATAACAACAACAGCTCTTGTGTATTTTATAGAAGACATTGTCCTGTCGGTTAAAAAAATTGTCACAGGTGTTTGAGCAGTCAAACCGTGTAAATTCGGGTGAAACCCATTTTGTCCAACGCTAGAACAATTCTGCCAACCCACTCGCTCTGGTTTGATATTTTAATTTATCTTCTCTGGAAGAATGAAAAGCATAGCTCTCACTGAGATTTTAAATGGAACGACAAAGAACTGTAACATACTGTAAATAATGTACGTACCTCACTGTAGCAATAAAATAATTATTTCTTTCATTAGTCCAAGAGGCTCTGAGTGCGCTCTGAAAATACTCATGACACTTCGAAGATTCTGGTAAAGAAAAGGGATCGTCTTGATAACGGTATCGACAGTACCTTTTCTTCAGTTCACTCCATTGTAAGTTCGAGGTACAAGAGGAGTGGAACTCGGCGATGGGTTCTTTTATTATTTAACTGGTTTCAGTGTTTGAAATTTGGTCATGCTGAGCAAATAGTCGGTCGAGAATATTGAACTTCAGTACTTGACTGATATTTTATTGGTCCCCAAATAATAAAAACAAAGTAGGGCTGAATCTGAAGACAGAGCGTAATGGAAAATAAACATTGCTAGCCAACACCACATGTCAACTAACAACTCAATTTCACGGCACTGCCAAAACTCAAATATCTCTACACTCTACAGTTCTGTGGTAACTGGGAGTTTAGCTATTGAGAGTACAGTATCTTGGCTGTGGACATATCATAATGACTTAAAAATAATAACTGTTGATATATCGACTCACCGATATCTTATTGATTCAGTTTTCCTAGGATAATATAACATTTTACTAGAAAAAAATTTAGTCAGGTTTCAATTGTGAGAAAAGACAAATAAATGAGTCAGAAATAAGAACTATTTTTCTTCTATTATCTATTAATAAATGGAAAATAGATTTAATGTATCGTACTGTTTTATTTCATCTTAAGAATATATTTATGGTTAACTTCAGAAAACTAGAAGGCAATGGCATGGTGATTTTTCATTTAACTGCTGCAAAATGAAAGAAAGAAAACTCCAGAGATTATGCCGACTTTATGTATGAAACAACACGTTTATTTAAATGTTAGTATTTTGAAGTTCACAATTTTAAATAGCTGTAGAAACGTGCAAATTGCTAGCAGCTTTCATGATGGCATGCCAAACGTTAAACTGATATCTAAGACAATGATTCATTGGAAATTTTCCATAGTATTGATGTTTATTCTTACAATTTGACATCAAGCTGAGATCTTTCTTTGATAAAGACTTTTATTTTCTTGGCACAGAATATTATTACATTAGTTCCCCGATAGTTTGGCTTTGCATAAAAGTAACAAATGATAATAATAAAAAATTCATTTATAATGCGTATTGGTTTCATGATACACGTAGCGCTATAATTCTAAAGATGCAGAAATATTTGTATCCTTTCTGAGGTTTTTTTTTTCCATAAATTTAGTTCAGATTAAGAAGAGGTCGTTAATTTAGAGAACAAGAAAAAAAACAAAAACAAAAAATTTTTAAAAGCCACCGTGTTTGACACAATAATCGCAGAGTGGTAGATTTTACACGTGTTGAAGATTTAATATGATGTGACTAATATTTTCTTTTACAATGTTTTCTCGATTTTAGATTTGTAGAAATGATTAATAACTTTATTTCCAATATGTTGTAATGTTTAGTAGAGGATGTTAGACAGGGAAATATGAAGTTCAACTAGGCATAAAGGTTTGCAGGGAAGTCATCGAATGACAGCCTATTGAAATATTTATGATATTTATTATGTTAATGTTGCTAAAAGAAGAAAACAATTTGTAGAATTAAAATGTAGAAATGACTAATTTATTCAAAACAGTATTTAAAATTCATATTGTGAACATATATCTAGTATTAAACTTGCAACGAAGTCAGTTTTCAAACGCATGCTAGTAAATCAACTGCTAAAATATGAGGTGAAATTATTCATAATAATATTTTCATAAATGTTCAAGTGTCAGGTAGATGCAGTATTAAACCACTAGCTCATGTAGCATGAGTTCGAATTCGTTTGTTCTGGACAAGATGTTTTATTCTAGACATATTTAATTCTAAGTAAGAAATAAATGCGATACAATTATATCGTATTAAGTAGATTGAGTGGCCACGTCGAACTCTTCCTTTTTTTACATCGCAGAAAATGTGCTTTTATTCTAATTCCACACGGTATACACTAAACCCCACAAAATTTACTTTTCTTACTCCCTTTTATCTCACTACCATATGCACAGGAAGTCAAATGAGAAATTTCTTCCAGTCGCACTAGCCTACCACTGTAAAAGCTGTAGCAGATTTTCTTTCATAGCGCTTTTTATCATCTTCAAATTTTATTTTAACATTCACTCACTCAAAGGGAGCTTACACAGCATATGAAAACCAAGTACAAATATCCCATTTCCCACAAAAATAGTCTCTGACTCGGTCAACTAATAACTTATCTCAAAAAGGTGTACAATATTGTAAATAACGTATTTCATCGATTTAAGTCTCTTTCCATTCGCTGTGACCTTCTAGTGAGATTCAGTAGAACCAGAACGACTGCATTTTTTCTCAGACATCTGCAGTTCGTTGACAAAAGTAGTACTGTTGCTGGTGACAACAAGAAATCTTTCAAACAAATGTTATGGAAATCTTATGTTAAGTAAGTTGCCTATAGACTGCATTGCCATCCAACTCTTGAATCGCATGTTACTAGTCAGACTGATCTATTGTAGTAACCAATGATGATGCTATATACACACCACATTTTTGTAAATGTTGGTTAATGTTAGAATTCACTTACATTTTCCATACACATTTTTTTTTTTGTAAATGAATTATTTTCGCACTGTCACTTCTAACCATAGACTCTTATATCAATTATAAAACACTTCATTCTTTAACATTCTGCGCACAAACATCATCTAAGCGCATCTAGACACGATGATATCAGACTTGTTCTGTTCTATAAACAGAAACTGCAAAACGCAGCAACAAGTGTTTCCTTCAACAGCCTCAGTAAACGATAGTTACGTACATCAAGGAAACATCAAACAGCCAACAATCTTTCGACAGTTCTGCAGCATTACATTTTCCTTTCTCATGAACATCGCAGAGCTAAACGGCCAGCTCACTATAATTAACCAGACATCTATATGAAATTTAGATTCAGCCTATGTAGAAGATGCGAAACTGGGGATGAATTGAGATCATTTTATTCTATAGAAAATACAGAATGGAAACATATTTCTTAATTACCTTTAGTCGTGGACAATGACAAATCAATATGGAAGATTAATGTTGTTGATATAAAAGGAATATTTCGGCTTCACGAAATATAAATATCGTTTTTAGTAAGACAAACAGTACTGCAATGTTCTTGAACAACGTTGAAACTAGAACTCTACTGATGGGAGTGGTGATCGAGTTTAACCTTTAAAAACATGCATTTGTGTGTGTCCATAGATATATCTATAAATCCCTCTTTTGCGTGTGTCAATTCAACTGTGGTTAATGAAATATGAACGTGGGCTTGTATATAAATGAATGATAATATCTGTACATTTTTTATATACGAGTGATTCTGTACATAAATGTATGCATGTATATACAAGCGTGTTTTCATGATTCAGTTATTAATCTGTCAGTAAACTAAACCTAATTGTGAGGTGGCAGTGTTTTTGTTCTCTGTGTGGCAACGCATATCGCACGGTCTGTTCTACTGGATGCAAAGCGTGTAGAAAAATTTGTATTTGAAAAGAAGCAACTCGTGTAGAAATATTCTTGTTTTCCAGGAACAATTTTGTTTCCCATAAATAGAATAAGTCATTTTTTGTGCGCTGCAAAATATGTGATCGGAGTGGATAGGATAAACGGGTTCGTTGGACCTGGTATGGCTGCGTCATAATGTAAAAGGTTGGTAAGGTTGTGAGACTTTTCAGGCACGCAGGAGTATGAGGACGGTTAGTGATTAGGTATGCCTATTGATATAATAGCACGCAATTCCTGATTGATCTTGATATGAATCGATGAATTCATGCATCGAAAAGCGTTTGCATAGTCAGCACTCTACGAAATGTAGTACACTCTTCTCCAAGAGAGATTTACTATACATAAGTAGTCCAAAATTGCACTTCAACACTAGACTATTTCTTA
The DNA here is from genome assembly GCF_001194135.2 of Octopus bimaculoides. NCBI lineage: Eukaryota > Metazoa > Mollusca > Cephalopoda > Octopoda > Octopodidae > Octopus > Octopus bimaculoides. The sequence continues at coordinate 69,118,666 of NC_068984.1, forward strand.
TAAGTCAGAAAATACTTCCGATCCGTGGCTTAGCGGCTTGCTATAAATATCAAGTGCGACCAAAATTAATTCCATATCTTGGATTTTCTTTCTACTGTACACATAGACATCCAGAACCATATCTGAAAATTGTCATTTGATTATTAGTATAGACTAACTCCCTAATATACCAATGTTACTTGTCCGTTCTTCTACCCGTTTCTGCTACTACATTTATAAGGGTTTACGTTGGTGTAAGCTACGTACAATTTACATATTCTTTTATTGTCATTCGTACATATCTCACCTCCTAAACATCATACTTAATAGTTTTTCTAATCAATTCTCCCCAGAAGATTATTTCTCTTGTGTTTCATCCATACTTACATATTTTCCTTCGGGCATCAGACCTCAGAACTTCATGTTCTACATACAATTTGAAAGGGTCTATAAACCGCATCAGTAACTTTCTTATCCTGCTCCAGTAAAGAAGCCTCCGCGAAGTGGCTCGATCCACCAAAATTAGTAAACAAATTCCTGTCATAAAAAATTGGCACATTGGCTAACATCGTCTTAGATACATTGTCTGAAGCAAAGGTGGTACTGTCACAGTTTGAATGCCGTTAATCGTAGATCTATTAATTCAGATCTCACCTGGGACTAAACAACAACCACAACAACATCTTGCTAAAATGGAAGGAAACATTGGATATTATAGTCATAAAAATACAAGCAAATGGAATGGTTATGACTAGTAGTGTTTGATCAAAGCACTGCTCCGTCATCTCTGACAGAGCTCTAAATTATAACAACTCTGGTGCCATTATTTTGTCCCGGTTGTCATTGATTGATTGCATGAGAGTCAACTGTGGTATCTATGAAAATACTGAAGCTTGGAATATTTTTTTCTATAAATGATTACTAAGCCAAATAAAATCAATCTTCTGTTTTTTTTCTATATACGTTTAAAATTTTGATTTCTTTCGCAAGTTATCTGAATATTAAATTTTCAGCGTGGCACTTTTCAACATGACATAACCAACACAAATTACGAGCTATATGCAAAACGAAATGCAATAGAAATATGTTCACATACGAAGAATATATAGTAATACAATTTCTATTACATATTGTTCTTGTTAATATTTACTAGAGCAAAAAGTATGTAAATTACTCGACAGGTTTTTGAGGTATTTCGTTAAGAGCGAATCCATACTTGTACGCTAACTTAAATTAATGCCGCAAATTTATGTAGGAGAGAACAGGCAATTACTCAATCCAGGACACTTGTTTTATCGACCCTGAAAGGATGTAACGCAAAAGTTGATCTTTGTGGATTGAATTTAGAACATAAAGGGGTACTGCTAAACCTTACTAATTATTTTGCATAGCGCTGAACGAAATCTTTCCGATCCATCGTCCTGAAAAGTATTCAGACACTGATTACATATTTTGAAAAAAAAATGGAGTTTTCTTTGATTCCTTTTGTACAGTTGCTTTCGATATACAATTTCTCTGCGATTTTACCAAGATACAATGCTGTGTGGAACTACGCCAATGGGCTTGGAGTAGAAACAGGAAGCAGATAATCAGTTTAATGTTATCTTTCTCAGATATCTTGAAATTGACAGGACCACTAGGTGTTCACTCGCTATTCTTTTAATTTATTCTTTTAATTTATTCTTTTAATTAATATTTATTGGTTTCAGTCATTGAAACGCGGCCAAGTTCGAACACAACTTTCACAAGGATTAGTCAGTCATATCGACCTTAGTGCATATTTCAGTTTGGTATTTACTTCATTAATCACATTTAGCGAATGCTTCTGTCTCACAGCAACAATGTAATTTTTTTTTTTTTTTACTAAGGTGAGCGCAAACACGTGTCCATGCAACTTTGCGGTCAAAAATACAAAACCATAGAATAAGTATCAAACTTTAAAAGCAATTAAGTGCTGGGTAGATTCATTCGTTTAAAACTCATCAAGACGGCGCCCTCACATGGCCGTAGTCTAATGACTGAAACAAATAAACGATATTAATAATCCTATAGGCACTTGATAATCCTATAGGCACTTGATAATCCTATAGGCACTTGGTGAGTGCTATTTTAATTATTTTCAATAATTAAAATAGCACTCATTGCGAAGTGAAAACACCATTGTCTTAATGTTTAATTCAAACTTTTTAAATATAGCTTAAGACAACCCCGGTAGCTACCCTCTATTTACTTACTTATAAGTTCATTTATTATTTGTACTGGTTCTACGATGCGAAACAAACACTATTTTTACACATCTACGAAGGCACGTGGCTTGATGGTTAAGATGTTTTGTTCATGAGAATAAAGTCATGAGCTCGATACCTGGGCCAGGCACCGTTATATTCTTGAGAAATATAATTCGTTTCTCGTTCTTCATGTTATTATGCATTACAGAAATGACACTATCCTCTTTGTTTTCGAGGAAAATGCATCAACGACATTGGTTATTTAATATATCCTTCCTTCATTAAAGTAACCGGAAATGGTCCGCGGACATTTGATTGCCATTTCTAGCAGATGAAGTGAGCTCGTAGAGGCCACTCCCTCGGCCCTAGACCAGGGGTTCTTAGCCATTTTTTATCTATGGATAACATTTCTATTTTAATTTGGTGAACCCCTAAAACCACTTGTTTACAAAATAGCTATATAGATACTTCTTCCAAAAGTTCTATATTGCTTTTGACGCCTTGTCTTGTGCAGGTTGAACTACGCAGAATGTTTGAGAAAGATATTTCTTGCAATAAATAGATCAAAATCAAACTTTTTTCATGGATCCTTAGAATACTACTATGGATCCTCAGTTTATTATTTTGCTTGTGTGGACCGCCAATAATCTTAGATGTAACCCCGTGGGTCATAAGGGCCTCGGGTGAGAAACACTGTTCAAGACTATATATATATATAATAATATTATTAGGGACAAAATCCAAAATTACAGGTAAAAAACTCAATTAAAATCAATTTTAATAATGTACCAGTGAAATACTGGAGTCTATGCAATCGACTAATCCCCCTCCCCTCAAACTGCTGGCTTTGTGCCATAATTAGAAAAGGATGTAAAGACTCTACTCATAAACACACACACATAAATACACACACACAGACACAGACACACACACACACACACACACACACACACACACACACACACACA
>NC_068984.1:69124249-69126013 GCF_001194135.2 Octopus bimaculoides
GTGTGTGTGTGTGTGTGTGTGTGTGTGTGTGTGTAAGAGAGAGACAGAGACAGACAGACAGAGAAAATGTGAATGTGGTGTAATCTGGTTTTGGGGAGAGCTATTTGGTTGAAATATTTACTACAAGAATAACCGGCTGGTAACAATAAGCAAACAACGCTGTCTTCCGACTTCACGCACGCACGCACGCACGCGCACGCACACGCACACGCACACACACACTCATACACATACAGCAGTAGCAACAAGAGCAACAGAAGCACGACTACCACCTCTACTACCATCACCACGAAACACAAGATTTGATATATTCCTTTGAATCTCATTACTCCATCTATTTTCATATTAGTTGTAGATCATCATCCGTGAACAGATACTTTCATTAGACGAATTAAGATGCGACACGCGTGGCTAGTTACCATATTAATCGATCCTAGATTTTCTAACTTACTCAGTTTTGCATATCCCCTAACAGAAAAATATGCTACCTTGCTAAGATAGGCTTTTTCAGTTGAATGTAAAAGATCTTGTTTCGTTCATTTGCTCGCACTGGCCACCTTATGTTGAAATGGATGCGGAAGATAAATGAAATAACAATGAAATTATAAAAGCAACTGAAGTAACGAAAAATATATTTTCCGGCGTATAAGACGCATGTTTTTTGGGGGTTTTTTTCGCTCTACTATGTATTAATGTGAAACTTTACAAATCAAGTGCCGTGTAAACTGAGCGTTAAATGCATATTAAAATAATAAACGTCCCATTTGCTCTTTGCATTGTATCTGAAGGCTGGAAACTGGAAACTTTGAGTTACAAAATATGAACTATCGGTTATAACCAATATACGTGCAGTATCGAGAAGTATTTTACTTTTGATTATGTTTGCATTTTCACACACACACACACACACACACACACACACACACACACACACACACAACGCTAAAAGGATAGTAAATTTAAATGTCGTACTTTGTTCAAATCTCATCAACGTTGACTTCGAGATTTGCCAATCTAGAATCAATGACAATAAATATTTAAGATGTAATTGGTTCAGGTTAACCCATTATACCATATAACCTTAAACATTTAAGGTATTTTGCCTCAGGAAGAAAATGTGATACATAAACAAAGCAAATTTATATATGTTTGGCAAATTCATAAACTTAATGGATTTGTTATTTTGATATATAGATTTTTTCCTATTGCCATGGCTACCCCTTACTGCTTCTAAAAGGTTCGATAACACATTTTAACTTCAACGATGTCTTTCCTAGTATTGCTTTACAAAGCAATGAACCTTTATATTCCAACGTATATTTTTAATCACATGCTGTGTTTATTTTGCATGAGTCTTTTTCAGTTTCTGCTTCTTCCAGTACAATCTTCTTAGTGTTCATTTCCTGAACGTGAATATTTGCAAATATCTTGACGCTAAACACACAAAAAAAAATACGAATTCTTTTACCATAAAAGAAGGAAAAGTTACCGTTCCTTTACTGTCTGTCTCATTCATATGCATATACATATGCATATATATAATACATGCATAAAAATATAAATATATTCTTTTATTCTTTTACTTGTTTCAGTCAGTTGACTGCAGCCATGCTGGAGCAGCGCCTTTAGTCGAACAAATCGACCACAGGATTTATTCTTTGTAAGCCTACAGTTATTCTATCGGTCAATTTTGCCGAACCGCTAAGTTACGGGTAAGTGAAGACACCATCATTGGGTGTCAAGCGTTGGTGGGGGTACAAACAC
>NC_068984.1:69126246-69127442 GCF_001194135.2 Octopus bimaculoides
TATATATATCCAATCTGTACCGTGCTATTTTTAATCAGCACACCGTGAAGGTGTGCCGCTAACTCTGCCAAGCGTAAACAACATCAAAATGCGACAAAGTTCCAATAATCCACCTACTGGATCTAGCAAGCATTTATATCTAAATGCCAAACCAGGAGATGTAAACCGCATTGATAATAATCAACTTTGACCAATTTGTAGTAGTAGAAATACTCATGGTACAGCTAGCACGATAACAACGCCGGTAAATGGAGTCAGGACTGCTTTATATACAAATAAAAACGATAAATGCTCATGCAGGGATAAATTAAAATGTCCTTTGAAGAATCTCTGTATGAATACAAATGTTGTATATGAATGTACCGTGCACACAAGGGGAGGGCACTATGTTTACATTGGGCAGACGGCTGATTCATTTAACAATCGTTATTGTAATCATGTTGCCAGCTTTAGGTCAATCAATAAGAGACATTCGACATCTTTGGCAGATTTTATATGGCGACTGAAGGAGGCTAGTACGAAATACTACACTACTTGGTCCATAGTTAGACTTGCAAAACCATACAGTGCAATTTCCAGGAGATGCTGTCTCTGCTCCGATGAATCCCTGTCTATTCTGTGGACTAACGAAAAGATACTTAATAGAATTTCTGAATGACTATCGAGATTCTTGCACGCATATAAATGTACTATCGCACAACGTAGTGAGAATGAATTTTGAGTAGCCGTTAACATAGTGTTATTTTATTTTATTTTACTTTAAGGTATAGATGACTTAAATTTACTTCCTCCCCGTACTTCTTAACACCTACTAAATATCTGTGAACGGTTATTTTCAATACTTTTTTCGCTGGATTAAATGATCGCTTCTCTTTTTGTCTTCTGTAATTTCATTTTGGGATCTTCTATATATATGAAAAATTTTCCTCCGTCTGGTTGTTTTTCTCTCTACAAAACGGTAAATTGCATTATGGAACAGTCATTTTAACGAGTTTTTTCTTTATTTATTTATCACCCGACGAGATACGTCTGCATCACCGCATACTCCTGAACCAGTTTTTGTGTGTCCCACAAGAGGAGTCGATGCTAGATGTGTCGAAACAATTGTTGTGATTAATAATATATTCTCGTATATTCCATCCTCTGTCTTTCGTTTGTTATATATATACATATACATACACACACACACACACACA
>NC_068984.1:69127805-69133642 GCF_001194135.2 Octopus bimaculoides
TGTGTGTGTGTGTGTGTGTGTGTGTGTGTGTGTGTGTGTGTAGATAGATAGATAGATAGATAGATAGATAGATAGATAGATAGATAGATAGAGTCATACATGCATACATACGACGGTTGTACAGAAAATACCGTTAATGTGGATTAAAAATTTTGTCTAATGACATAAGGTAGTGTAAATGTTCAATACAAATATATTTATCAACATACGCGGGCGTAGCCAAAAGTAACAGGAATCGTTCTCTGTGGGACAACCCCATTTTTAATTCAGGCTTCTGCCACTACAAGCCATTTGATGCGCTTTGGAAATGATCACTTGTCGTTTGAAGATCAACCTCGTTCATGATGACCCTTGAGCTCCCGAATGAAACCATCATGAAAATTCATGAACTGATCTTGGAGGACCGTCACCGAACCAGTGACGAACTTGTTGATCTGTCTAGTGTGTTCTGGAGCTCCTACGAACGAATTTTGAGCGAGGAATTGCGAATGAAAAGAGTTGAGGCAAAACTTGTGCCTCGCTTGCTCACGGAAGATCAAAAGCGGTCACGACTGAATGCGTATCGTGAAAAAACAGTCGGATGCTGATCCGGACCTTTTTCAAAGGTCATCACTGGTGATGAAACTGGTGCTGTGAAAATTGCAGATGTGGAAGAGGTGAAGAAAAAAAACGACGAAGTCGTTAAACGGTATCACTTTACAAGAGTCAAGCACCGCTTCGAATATTGGAAAATGCGCCTGAACCGATGCATCGCTTCAAATGGAGAATACTTAGTAGGCGTTAAAAGTGTAAACGTATAAAATAAGTAAATAAGATAATATTGCAAAATTCCGGTTTCTTTTGAGTACCTCATCGTAGTTTCCATCACAAGCGATACATTTGTGCACCTCGTTGAGCCCAACTTTGAATCTATTCTGAAAAACTTAAGATGTACACTATCATATCTTCTTCTTCACAACCTCTTTCACCACGCCTGTGTCATCAAATCCTTTTCCCCACAAAATAGTCTTTTCTTAGACCAAATAGTGGATGTTGGTGAGCGCCAGATGCAAGATGTACGGAGGGTGGTGGATCACTGACTAGCCTAAGTTGCTGTTGCCCTTATTTACAATCAAATGTGTGTGTGGTAGCTCATTTCAAGAAAACGTGCATCATTTTCAGATTCTTGTTTGGTCTTTTCCTTTTCATGGCTTCTCTAAGCTTTTGGGTATTTCCATACACAGATCGTTGTTCATGGTACAGCAGCGCTCCAAAGAAACAAAGTGTATGGCACCCTTGTTACCTCTCAAAACTGTCACCTTGAACTTTTATGCCAATCATTGACTTTTGAATATTAATAACCTTTAGGGACACCGTATTTCATTATACAGCTATAATATACTACAACGCGTATTAAACGCTTTTATAAGTCAATTCTGTGTGTTCTACAGCGTTAGCAGTGCTATCATATCAGTGTTGGCTATAATTTCTCTAGAAAATTTACAGATATAACCTTGACAAGTGACCTTTGAATATTTTATGGCTTGGAGAAAGAGCGCGATGCCATTCCAGGGATTGATCTGTGTTTTCCGGGTCATAAAGACACGTCCACATTACATTGTCTGTCATGAAATCGGAATAAACGCGTCTTCAAACACTTCAAGCAGATCAGAGCAAACTTCAACTCTTATGTTCATCAAATTGGCTGTCAGCTGCCATTTTGCAGTCACTTTCCGATACTCAAAGTTTTCCTCCATCATCTATAATGCATCTTGATCATAGTCCGTGAAGCAGTTCATGCACTCGGTGGTCATTCATGTCAGAGTTGGTTGTTCATAGTTTCGTACTGCATGGTTTCTTCTTCTTTAAAGCTCTTCTTTCGTTTGGGCATCTTGCCAATGATGTCTTCGCCATCAACAACCTATAACTTTCTCTGAATGTCGGACAGCCTTCGAGCCACCGTCGTCAAGAACCCAATGACAGCATGTTGCTTTATTGAAAACCTTCTGTGAATGTTGGACAGCCTTTGAGCCCCCTTCGTCAAGACCTCAATGACAGCACGTTGTTTTATTGAAAACCATTATTTGCCTGCAGCGAAGAACAGTAAGGCGAATTACTATATAAGAAATTATAGAGTGCATATTTTTCAGTATAACGTTTATATGTATGTATGTATGTATGTATGTATGTATGTATGTATGTATGTGTGTATGTATGCATGTATGTATGTATGCATGCATGCATGAGTGTATGCATGCATGTATGTATGTGTGTATGTATATATGTATGTTTGTACATGGTGTTCGTGTGTGTATAAACCTACGTACTAGACATACAAACATAATTCAAATATTTCTCTGTAGACTGAGAAATGCATTCATGGAGGTATGTATGTATCAGCTGGGATGGAGACGTGAACTTGGAGGGCGTGCAAGCAATGGCTTCAGCATTGATAGAGGAAGGCCTGTTCAGAACGTTGTTGAAGTGCTCAACACATCTTTCCAGGGATGCGTCTGTCAACGCTGTGTTTTTATGAACACTGGGCAGTGGTGATATTCCAGAGGACTTTGGCCCATAAATGGCATTCAAAGCACTGTAGAAGTGCTTGGGGTTGTTGCTGTCCGCATATTTCAGTATCTCATCTGCCCTGTACGCGCACATACACACGCACACACACACACACACACACACACACACACACACACACACACACAGATGAGTATTGATGTGTGTAAAGAGAGATAGAGAGGAAGTGATTGATTTATTTATGCATGTATTCATTTATCAAGGCTGGATAGATTCTTGATTACAATGACGAGAAATTCATCTCAAGAACTTCTACTCAGTAATTTTAATTCAATATGCATGCATACATGCGTGTGTTTTGAAGTGAATGTGTGAATTTGACGGTTGTAAAATTATACTGAGAGATGAAATTCAAGTCGAGAGTAGCAGTCGCTTTAACAGCTAGTTATACTCTAGGTTATGTAATATTGTTTCTCTCTGCTAAACAAGACAAACACAGATATATGTAAGCACATACACAGAAGCAAAGTAACTAGTTAGAAAATCTCAATAAGAGATGAAAGTAGTAACTATACTGAGAGATAATGTTAATCGCCACATCAGTATAGATATTCGACATTACTATCGTTTAATCCTTGGTAGAGCCTCTACCAGCAAGTTATTGGTGCAATCTGCACCCAGAATATATTTGTATGTAACTTTTAGCAAGGTAAATTTAGCTATTGAATATGAACAACCTTAATCGATTTTCGAACCATATAGGGTTCACATCAGCGGATTGTACATCAGTCTGACCAATCCCTGAGAAACTAGCAGCCATTTTGTTTATATACTCAACCAATTCAATAGCTACTGAAAACTGGTGCTATTAATTTGTATATCAATATCAGGGCCTGTCAACAGGGATCTCAATTCACACAATATCAAAGTATGACATAATATATGTATCCTATATAGTAGATATATAAGCATGGAAAATTTTGCTATTTCTTTGTAGATTGAAGAAATGATGAACAGCTTAATCGATTTTCAAACCTTTGTTGGTTCTCATCAGAATTAAATATATATGTGTGTACATGGGTGTGGTAAGTAAAACCATAAAGCCTCAAATTACTGTTGTTCTATTACAGCAATTGGTCCAAGTTTAACCTCTTATAGCCGTCTGTAAGTAGCACAACACTTTTATTTTTATGGTTACAAAGTGGTGCTTGTTTACCAACACATATTTGTATTGTTACAATTCATATGTCATAATGGCATTTTGCTATAATATCTATATTTATGTAATATCGTTTTTATTTGCAATAATATCCATTTTAAAAAGAATTATTGTACCCAACTGCTGAGTTAAAATTAGGTAGTTCTCAATAGCAGAGTTGATATAGTAATGCTTTGTTTAGTGTATTCAATTATTGACTACTCAATTTCAGATCTTTCAACATATCAATTTTTTTTTTTTTTTTTAGTATCCATACATGTTTCTACAAAGCTATGGCATTTCTTTTTTCTACATTTCTGATGATGAGCATAAAGTTGAGGAAACTAATCTTGAAGTGGTGGCATTTCTTTTGCCTTAATTCCTGACGACTGAGGTAACTAATTTAACAGTAAAGTATTAGGTTACAATTTGCCTAATGCATTGCTTGAGCACTTGCCATTGGGCAGGTACTTTTGCCTAGCTCTACAATTGCATCTGACATTTCTGGGTATTGTTTAGGTTACAACACAAGAGTGTGCTCATTATGATGCTAAAGACATTATGTTTGTTGATGTAGCTAAATTTAATGTTGCTTTCATGGAATACCTAATGATAGTTTTGGATGGATGGAATGTGTCTTTTATTAGAACTAATATGTTATTAGCTACATTAGTTAATACACTTGCAGTGAAAGATAAGTGAAGCCATATGATATTATACTTTCTGAATATGTTGTGCTGCTTACTATTCAATAAGAACAACACCAAATATCGTCCAGAATGAATTAATCATAACTTTCTCCATACAGCACACAAAATAAGCTATTGCTTTGTATGTAGAATGACTACAACTTGATCTGGTAATTTACTTGAAGCATTATCATGTCTGCATATAAATAGGGAAGAAAATAAAAGCTACTTAATAAAGCAAAAGTGAACAAACTCTAATCTTTAACAGTAATATGTTTCAGTTCAAGATTAGAGTTTGTTAAATATAATTTAATGAATAAATTTATTTTCCTCAAACATTGCATAGTTAAGTGGATTTTTATTTACCTTCTAATTTACATATGAATAGAATTTGATTTATTTTACTGAATAAAGAAGATGTCATCCAATTACCAATATTACTGACACTTCTGGAATTGTTGCTGTTGTTGTTCTTTTAGTGAAGTGAAACTAATGCAACATTTTATTACTAAACCAAATGTCCAATTACTCGAAATCGTGATGTTTTCATATAACTAGGGTTACCGTTTTGCTCTCTAATTCTTCATTAAGCAAGAAACAATATGAATAACTGATATAAGCAAAGAGATCGGATCTTGGGTGGGAGCGAAGAAAATATCACTTCTAATAACCTGTGCTGTCTTAAGGCAGAGACACACTGGGCAGTTACCAGTGAAATTCTACACTCTAGGACTGAAACCTAATCTATGTATGTTGTGGCTTATTGTCAATAAATATTATTGTGTCCAGTTCATTGATTTGCTTGGAGGCCTATAATACTTCTAAGATAGCTCTGATATCAATACCAGTACATCACTAGCATTTTCTTTTATTGATGCAGGAAAGATAAAAGACAAAACTGAGACAAATGAAGTTTATAATCAGAAATTTTAATGCAAAATTCAAATATTTTTCATCATTATTCATTCCAAGAAAAATATCTGCACTCACTAATCTACATCTTGATTTTGCAAACATATCATTAGTGCTGTTGTAGTTGTAACTAATGCCCTGCTTGAACTAATATTGCCTGATGCTTGAAGCAGGAGCATGTATGCAGAAAGAGACATAATAATGCTTGAATAGCACAAAAAATGCAACCAACAACATTGTCAAAACGTTTGCACATAAATAAATATATGCATGTACATGTTTGTAGGTAGGTAGGTAGGTAGGTAGGTAAGTAGTTGGCTTGGTAGGCATGTAAATGTGTGTGGTGAGTTGTGTTGAAAACGCCAAAATCCTAAGCAAGTTACAAGTCAAGGGCTAAATTTTCATTTGTTCTCTGTCATATGTTTTTGTCATTCATACTCATTATTTATAAATACACATTCATGCATACATATGTATATGTATATATATATATATATATATATATATATATATATATATATATATATATATAT
>NC_068984.1:69133783-69140993 GCF_001194135.2 Octopus bimaculoides
ATGTGTGTGTGTGTGTGTGTGTGTGTGTGTGTGTGTGTGTGCGTGTGCATGTATTTATAATATGTATATATATATTATGAGGATAAGAACAGACCCTCTGACCTTAGCCTGACCTTGTTCAGAAGTTGTTCAAGGACCAAAATATCAGCTATGCTGGCCACAACCAACCTTTCTTTCAGGTTAAAATAAATAGAACACCAGAGAATGAAAGAGAGAAAGGAGGAGAAAGAGAAATACAAGTGATGAGTATCTTGCTGGCATTCATTACAGAACTCAAAGCCTCCATCACAGAAAAAAGAAAGAAAAACTTATGCGAATGGGAATAATTTTGGCAGCAACAACACAACAACCACAACAGGCACAACAACCACAATAACAACTACAACAAATCGTACATATATTGATAGAATTATACATATATTGATAGAATTATACATATATCATCTATATTCAATTTTCTTCTCATCTGAGAATACACAGCAAGTTGTCCACATATGTTATCTTTGTTACCACATTATTTACCATCTCTTAACAATGCTGGGATGACAACTTGCTCAGTTATGGACAGAAACGGAAGACCGAAAGGTTTCCAGCTATTAATAATTCCTCATAATACATATAAAAGAATTTCTGGAGAATGATTCAGACACTAACTTAATTGTAATATCATATTTAACTTTCTCTTTCAATAAATTTGTCTGAGATACAGAATCAGAATCAGTTTTCGTTTTATGGCTAAAAGCAGATCGGTAACTCTGTGCAATTTCCGCCACTCTCTCCTTTCCTCTCCTGCTCTCATTTTCTCACTGTGTAAATATACAGATATTTATATACAAACTCAAATATTCATACTTACATAGAGAAAGAGCGAGAGGCAGATGCATATACGTGTGTGTCTATGTGTGTAGATACACACAAACACACACATACATAATAAAAATTGTTCTTAATTCCGTATAAGCCCCTTATGTTTAATCTGGAACAATAATGTTCCGAGCTCCCTTAACAATTTTAAAACTTCTCACCCTAGCCTCTGGAATGAAATGATGGCAGAGGTACATTATTGTGGCATACTGTATTAAGCAGTCAGGGAACATAAGAATGGTGTTTGTAGCAGATGAAATCGTCATCAGTAAGTTTTAAATAGTTTAACGGCTAATTTTGATTATTCTCAGTTTATTTTACATGTGATGTATGTTGAGTCTTTTAAAATGTACTTCGCTATTAATATATCTTTCATATTTAACCGTGTGGCATTTTCTTTTTCTTTTTTGCAGAAAACCATATCAGATACTAGAATTATCAGCTGTATTTCCATCTAGTTTTTTTTTTTATTTCTTTATTGTTCGCAGGGGGCTAAACATAGAGAGGACAAACAAAGGGATTAAGTCGATTGCATCAACCCCCGTGCGTAACTGATACTTATTAATCGACCTCGAAAAGATGAAAGGCAAAGTCGACCGCGGCGGAATTTGAACTCAGAACGTAACGTCAGACGAAATACAGCTAAGCATTTCGTCCGAGGTGCTAACGATCCTGCCAGCTCGCCGCCGTGTCTATTTGTGTTTCGTTTTACAGTGTATCGTAATAGCTCTTTGTTTTTAAATCTCTGATGAGAAAGTATTTTTATTTGTGTGTCTGACTTCTCTGTTTAAGTCATAAAGTTGACAATTTTCGTTTTTACTTATAATAGTATTTCACTAAATGTCTAAATGAAGTTATGTCACCTATAGGTTTGTGGTTTTATGCAGAAGAGAATGCTTTTAATGCAATGTCATTACCAGTTCGAATATACCAGTGACATGTTCTAATTCGTAAGCAAATCATTCTCTATGTTTTGTCATGGAGAAAGTTCCTCATTGTAGACATATGGTGTTAATACACCTCTGATTTCGGTGTATTTACACAATTTGTCTACAGCTACAGCGAGAAACTTTCTCCATGACAAACACAGTCAATGGCTTGTTTACAAATTAGAACGTGCCCCTAGCATATTCGAACTGGTAATAAAAATGCATTTATTCACATCACCGCTTAGCACTCCCACTCTGTAGAATGCTTTTAATTCTAGTATTTTTTTTCAAACGTTTTGTGATCAGTTGTGTTATATGTTTTGTGAAATATTTTATGGGACTTTTAAGATACATTCATCCATTTCAAAACCATGGCACATTTAGACATGCAGTGTACTATATGTGTGATTTGGTGCCTACTTCGAAACGCGACAGCGTATCACATAATTCAAAAGATGGGGCTGATAAGTTCTTTGTGCGTTAATGAATTTCTGTAAATTATTGCTCTAAACCAGTGTTTCTCAACCTTCTTTTTTTTTTTATCTATGGATCACTTTAGTTTCTATTTTACTCAGATTAACCCTCCTAGCCATTCGATGTTTTTTTTAAAAAAAATCATTATGCTTTTGTAATTAAATGCTATCATGGGTTATATAAAGAAATTGTAAAATATTTTGTATATTGTAAGAAGTTTATTGTAGATAAATTTTAACAACAAAATCTTATATGAACTGCCTAGGGGCATATGACCCCCCGATTGAAGAACACTGCTTTAAACCATACGAAGAAATTTAACGAAGAAAATCAGTCCGGAAATTAAACCTTTAAGCAATTGAGTTTACAATATAATAATATATATATATATGTATATCTGCGCCTGTATGCACATATATATGTGTATAACTCTTTCTCTAACACGAACATTTCTAGAGACTGTCACTAATACAGATATAATTCTCCCATAAAATATTCAGTGATAATAGCTTATGCATTCGTACTCATATATAAACGTATATACACGTACACGCACACACCAGCACACATGTAGCCACTCGTTACATGTACTGCAGAGGGACAAGGACTCACGATCCTTAGATTATAGGTCTGCTATTGTGTGTGTGTGTGTGTGTGTGTGCGCCCGTGTGTGTTTGTGTGCACGTTTGTTTGGAAGTATATATATGTGCATATAGTGATACATTACGAGTGCTTATATGCACCATGAGCCCTTACAAAAGATCCTCTTATGGTAAGTGACCCAGTATTGAGTGTCCTAAAACAATCTCTACGTTAGGTTGGAGATCAAGATTACCTTTTGGTATTAATACTACTTCTGTCGCTTTTAATTATATATATCCGTGCGTATGCATATATATATATATATATATATATATATATGCGTGTATAAATATTTACACACATATATAAACGTGTATATATTTTGGTGTATATATGTGCGCGCCCACACACACACTCACATACACACACACACTCACATACACACACATACACATACATACACATACACACACACACACGCACATACACACACACACACACACACACGCATACACACATGCACACACGCAGACATATATATATACTAGAAACGTGCCGATGAGGTAAGCAAGGCAGACAGTACCTAACTTGATCGATAACAAAATTTTCCTCTTATGGCAAAATATGCCCCTAATTCAATAAAATTATGAAGGTTACTCTGATTACTATGCATAACATGCAAAGTTTTTTGTTTGTAGATTAAGTAGGCATAATGCGCCCCTACCTTTCAATCTTAATATTTAAGCTACCCATAGTATTGCTGTAGTACACGTGCTGCGTACATTCCTACAGCAACGTTTTCTTTACGGGCAGTAACGGCAGAAGTAAATCTGCCTTCAACTCAGTTGCGCAGCTGCGTTTCGCTTATTTTTTGTGTGTTTTACTACATAAATGTCACCAACTACCTACCCTGAGTATATATAGAGAATATGACCAAAGACTGCGTGTACTCCATCCCATGTAGCTGTGGTTGGTTACACAAAGGCGAAACCTGTCGCCCCCTCAAAATAAGGGTAGACGAACATCACAAAGCTGTGACACGAGGAGATATTGATAAATCGAGTATAGCTGATCATGTATGGAAAAATGGGGACCACCTCCCCCTGTGGGATGAAGTTAAAATAATAGACAGAGAACACCACTGGAAAATACGAAAACTTAATGAAGCAGCACATATGCTAGGACACAACAACCTCCTAAGCAGACCGAGTGCAGATACGAGCAGCATATGGGAACCCGTATTAAGGAAGGATAGGGAAATATTAGATTTATAGGCCCTAAAATTCACTCCATAATTGCCCACAGACATATGGCGTAGTGGTCAAGAGCGCGGCCTACAAACTTCCGACTTCGAGTCCAGACAGGGACCTGAATTAATAATAATAATAATAATAAAAATAATAACAACAACAACAACATCAAAAGTTACCTTTGATATGAGAAATTTCCCCAAGACACCTGATGAAGCCAGGTTGTGTTATCAACAAACAAGATGAGTACAGATCTCTGTCAAATGTAAATAATTCACTCTTGATATTCGGGAAAAATAAAACGTTGAATAAAGATAAAACAAATGATACAGTAAATGATTAAAATATTACTAAAAGCTTCATTAGTAATGAAAGTTATGAGCCACTCCATCTTACTTTCGGAACTATATCGCTCAATAGTTATTTGTAATCGTTTGTTTATATGCTTATACATTTTTTCCAGTGTTACAGATCTCCCGTCGATCAAATACAACCTTTTTCAGTTGTGCCAAGTGTTCTTCCCTTTTCAATGCTGTAATTAATTTCTATAGTTTCGAATGTGTGCATGTTAAAGAATCTTGTAGTGCATTGTGATATCCCTCTAAATGCGAGGCATATCCGATTCTGTTCTAAAGCTGACATTCCAACCATCTATGGAAAACAAAGGAGAAATTCTCCGTTGTCTAATTCCTCTACCTCGCACGCGTTCTATGTACGATAATCCAAAGTAGGACACAGGTTCTTGCGGAAGATCGTCGTCATCTACAAGCTCTTCGAATCCATCAATCACATCATCGAAAAGAAGAAAAGCTAGCGCTGAGAAACATCTGATCTTAATGCTAAACACATTATCATGATGATATGTATCTTTCCTTAAAGCCAAATTCACATACTTTTCTGTACACATTTTGAGATAGAGCAAAAAGACAATATGTGATGGAAGCACTAGGAAACTGATAAAATGCTTTTTCAAAATCCATCATAACGTTTTCAGGGCTCAGTTCGTATGGAATTACATGGTCAGTTCCACCATGAAACCAACTATACTTTGTTTCAAGCAGACTATACTAGATCATAGATACGGCATTCCCAGCTGACAACAAGGTATGCGATAAGGAAGAAAGAAAATTCGAGAGATATGACAGGTTAACTTCGGAAGTTAAGTAGTTGTGGTCGATGAAAAAGGTAGCAGTAGTACCAATAACTGTCGGAGCCCTGGGAACAGTGAGCAAAAATCTCGAGAAGTACGTGGAACAAATAGTGGCCGCAATAAGGGTGGAGCACTTGCAGAAGACAGCACTACTTGGAACCGCTGGAATACTCCGGAAGGTGCTCGAAAAATAAGGGGCGTTACCTTAGTTCACTGGTAGTGAACAGCTGACACTGTAGTACATCTCCAGCGTTAGAAGCTGTGCAAGGACAATAATAATAATAATAATAATAATAATAATAATGAATTTCAACGTTTTATTTATGTTTTGTTTTATTTCTAATATTAGGATTGAAATTACCGGGACTGAAATGACCAGAAATCAATTTACCTAGAATCATATATGTGTGCGCGCGCGTGTGACATAACCTATACTGTTTCAGGCATCAGCAATAAATTAGATCAAATACTATCCTACTGTAGACCCTGATAGATTCCCCGCTAATGTTCTGAAGAATGTATAGACACCTACTTGCAGAGGTTACAGATGTGTGATGAAAGATTTCCTGACAATGGACATAAAATAAAATAAGAAACAATAATAAACGAGTGAAGAACGAATATACAGTGCGTGTGTCTCTTTGGCAAGAAAGAAAATGACTATCCCGAAATATAACAATATTTGTTTCAATACACGATTTCACATCAGGAATCTTGCGAAACAAATTCATAAACGTGTATGTGTAGTATAAAGATATTTGTGTGTGTATGTGTGTGTGTGTCTGTGTACTGACAGGTGTATATTTAGATGTATAAATGTACCAATACACATTTGGAGAAATTAAAGCAATTCATACTACATAGAGGGTAACAACATATGGTTATTTGTAACTATATACATTCAGTGTAATACAGAATATAAATATGTATGCACGTATGTATGTATATAAATATATATATATACATACATAAATAGCTATCTATTGATGTGTGTGTGTATTTACATAAGTACATACATACATACATACGTACGTACATACATACGTACGTACATACATACATACATACATACATACATACACAAAACTTTCCAAAAATTTAGCACATAAATACATATGCATGCATCTAGACATAAAAACGCATCCATAAAACAAACATACAAATCTGCGCATACACTAACACCAAATACTGCACACACACACACATATGCACAAATACCTAGATGATGTTGATAAAAGTTCCAATGAAGGAGCCTTGAATCTATGTTAGAGTCCGGCTCTTTCTCTATGGACAAGAAATACAGAAATGAAACTGATTGATAACATACATACATACATACATACATACATACATACGCATGTCCATTTTTTCATGAACATTTATATTTGTAATTCATAGATTAGAGACAGAAAATGGAATAAAGAATCTCCTGAATTCTATTTTCTGTGTTTGATCTATTTGTATAAACTCCACAGACACCAAGAAATTCTCGAGTAAATTTAGTAGCATAATCATCACTGCCGATGTTGATATCAGATAGCCAACAACTGTGGACGTGCTTTATACAGCATCGAACAAAGCTCATACCCGAATATAATTACAATTTTAAGTATTTGTATTTATATATGAAAAGAGGTATATTTAGATGTATCAACATCTAACCTTGTTACGACTTTTACTTCCTCTAAGCGATCGGGTTCGGTCGTCTTCTCCGGGCCATCAGAGAACGCGCCGACGACGGCGCGGAATGCCGCCGCGCCTAAGCGAACTCGTCGGCCAGATCCGAGGACCTCACCGGACCGTTCGATCGGTAGTAGCGACGGGCGGTGTGTACAAAGGGCAGGGACGTGATCGACGCGGGCTGATGACCCGCGCCTACCGGGAATTCCTCGTTCACGGGGTTGGTTCCAGGACCCGATCCCTATCACGGGAGGTGGTTCAGAAGTTTCCCGACCCTTTCG
>NC_068984.1:69141498-69142385 GCF_001194135.2 Octopus bimaculoides
ATATATATATATATATATATAGAAAGATAGATAGATAGATAGATAGATAGATAGATAGATAGATAGATAGATAGATAGATAGATATGCATTCATACATATACAGGTATATATACGTAAGGAAGTGTGTGTGTGTGTTTGTATGTGTGTGTGAATATATGAATAAATACATAATATGATAAGAGATTATCCTAAAGCCAATATGATATATTCATATGCTACCTCCACTCTTCTTGTACTTTCCATAAATGTCAAGCAACAAACCTTTATAGACAACAACTTCGGAACCTATTCTATTGTATGACATAAGTGCTCTGCTCAACGTTACATTAAACAGAGAGAAACATTTCTGCAAACACTCCAGCACCAGCAACAAAAATATGAAAGATGAAAAATATGAAAATATAAATGAATGAAAATGTGATAGTCATATTTAAATAGCCAGCAGGTGATGGATGAAAATAAAAATAAATAAGAACAGGTGGAGGACTGCTAATTTATCTTGAAGATGTGCCAATACCGATATTGACATCGTGAAAAAGTAACTGGTTTCTATAAATACTATGGAAACTGAAAAAGAGTTCTAAAATATGAAATGTGTGTGTGTGTGTGTGTTCCTATGTACATACATATATATGTGTATATATATATATGTGTGTGTGTGTATGTGTGTGTGCATGTGTGTGAGTGTGTGTGTGTGTATATGTATGTAATACATGTATATATGTAATACATCTTTATATATATGTGTGTGTGTGTGAGTGTGAGTGTCTCTGTGTGTACATGCATATACATTTACATATATGCACACATATTTCATACACACGCATTCTTACTCACATACATATACATACATGCATGCATACATATATGCGTACATACATACATA
>NC_068984.1:69142774-69149185 GCF_001194135.2 Octopus bimaculoides
CGCATACGTACGTTCGGAGGTATATACATATATTCTCGAAAATAGCTTTGGAGTTACAAAGATAGTTGCTAGGGGTGGTTCTACAAATGAAAGGTTACATTTTTGTTGCGTCTGGTTTAACTTCAGTAACTGTCAAAAGTGTTCATGCTCTCTTACACAGCCTGCAGTGCTAGGAGCAAAAAGATAAGATAAAAGTGTAAGAAAGGACATTGCGTTGAAAATATGCTGTCAGTAGTTACAATAATGAAGTCAAAAACGAATGGTGAAGGAAAGACGTTAATGAATTATAAAGACTGACTTCGTTTTAACACTCTTTTTGTGTGCTTATTCTTTCCGTCAGATTTAACTTTTCGTTTTTTCCTTATACCCTTGCCTTATTCAAAGCGCAGTGCTACCGTTCAATCGTTTCGAAGATTGTTTTCTCTTTCTCTTTGCTCTGACGAAGTGCTTTGCCTTAAACATCATTACTCTCATCGCAGTATATCATCTATTATACGTTCAAATATTACATTTTTTTTTACCAATACGTACCATAATTAGTTACCTTTTATATGTTGTTCTGTTTAAATTTCAGTGAATATTTCGTACATATATATTTATTTATGTGTGCTTGTATTACACACACACTCACACATGTATGTAAGCCTCAATGTATGTATATATATCTTGAAAAGATAGGTGCTTGAAAAGATATGGGATCCTTTCCTTTTGGCCGGCACATAGAAAAAATATTTTTTTGTAACTAAACATTTTCAAATTTCGTATACTGGTAGAATGTGTCATTTAAAACACCATTTACTCTTGGCGGTTTTAAGAAAATTCTATATTTTCGAAGTTATTTCGTGTTAAAGTTGTCGTATTTCGGTAATTTCAATCAATCAAAATATAGAATTTTCTTAAAAACGCCAAGAGTAAATGATGTTTTAAATAACACATTCTACCAGTAGATGAAACTTGAAAGTGTTTAGTTACAAAAAATTATTTTTTCTATGTACCGGCCAAAAGGAAAAGATCCAAGACATGCACCAAGTAAGGTTGGATCAATCTGTGCTTCCAGCCTATGTTTGGTAAGTATCAAATAGGATATTTCGGTTCTGTACACAAAAAAAACCATGCCTAAGAGTATTTAGCGCCATGAGGCTGGTCTGAACAACACGTTACGTTGAATAGTACGTTGTTGGTATACTCTAGGGTGTCTGACAAGTCATAAATCCCCTTGGTGTATTATAATCAGACAATTGTTTTCGTCTTTATCTCCAATGCCTATGTATTGTAAGAAAACTTGATTCAAACTGGCTCGCTCGGATATTTTTCTACAGTGACGATGTTTTCGCCCAGCGTTCTGAATTCGCACTTTAAAGTAATTAGCTTTCTCTTAAGAGCCAGGTATGAAGAGTCATTGTAGTATATTGTTACTTTTTGCTCAAGAAGTAATTGGTGAGGTTTAAACACATTAATCATGGTGATTGACTAACCTAGATGGCAATACAGGTTGTTGATGCTTTTTCAAGTTTTATTTTCCATTGGGGTTGCTTCCGTTTAGTAATTTCATTAGCACGTGCAATGTAGGTTTCTCCTAGGTGTTCTTCAAGAGTAAAAGAATAATGACTGCTGTGTGTAGGAAAGTATTTATAGTCCCGTAATTAACATCACAATAACCATGAGCTCTGAAGCAAAATAATCGATAACATATAACGTGAAGCAGTTGGCTATTTCTTAAGAATGGTCTGTCCCTTAACAACAACTTAGAAAAACAGGGAGAAATTTTATGAAGTGAAGTTTTAGATTATTTTAAAATATGTCGAATCAGTAACATGTGGAGATATACGAAAGTTTAGTGATGGTCACAAACATTTAGTTACATTATTTTCCTTCTCTCTTATGACAGAGTTTTGGCTGGTTCTTAATGATTTGACAAAATCGATTACCATAGTGAAACTTGTAACAATATTCATTCATCATCATCATCATCATTATCATCGTCATCGTCATCGTCGTCGTCATCATCATCATCATCATCATAATTATTATTATCATTATTATTATTACTATTATTATTATTATTATTATTATCATTATTATTATTATTATTATTATTAATAATAACATTCGAAGGCAGCGAGCTGGCAGAAACGTTAGCACGCCGGGCGAAATGCTTAGCGGTTTTTCGTCTGCTTTTACGTTTTGAGCTCAAATTCCGCCGAGGACTTTGCCTTTTATCCTTTCGGGATCGATAAATTAAGTACCAGTTGCGTACTGGAGTCGATCTAATCGACTGGCCCCCTCCACAAAAACGTTGGGCCTTGTGCCTAGATTTTTAAAAATTATTATTATTCGGTAGTTATGTTTTTATTACTTGCTTCCACTGTACTGCCGAGCGCAGCTCTGTGTTCCTAAGGTGTGTGCTATGGTTTGTTTTAATGCTGTATTTTTTACTGTATAAATATATTATTCCTAAGTCCTGATGTTTTGGTATTGTATTTGTCTCTATTCGTTTTTTAACCATGTCTAATGCACCTATTATTTTAGGGATTATTTCTGTCTTTAAGCCATCTATTTCTAGATCTTTGTATTTCGAGAGTTTCTCCGTTTTATAAAGACAGAAGTTCATTACTGAAAATATTTTACTGCAAAATAGTTTAAATTGGACGAATTTCATAACTGTATTATTTTAGCTAATTTTTATAGCTGACAGAAAAATAATCTCGAAATTTTTCTTAGTATCGAACTAAACCTTGATTTAAATGTAAAAGCTAAATGAAGTGAGAAGAGTATGTTCGTCGTCATAAATATCTTACTGGTGTCGTAGAACCACTTCTGTTGGTATAGCTGTTTGTATTGTTATCAATATCAACTATTATATTAAAAGCGAAACAGCTCGTGATACAAGACATATTTTGTAATAACGCCAAGTTGATTAGTAAATGGTGTTTCCGAGAGAAGAAATAAACTAGTTACCGATTTGTGCTGGTTGAGTTGGCACCCATGTTTGATGTATCATGTGTGTGTGTGTATATATAATTATGCCATCCAGCCCATGGCTGTTTTCACAAGCCTCTCCTCTGGCAGTTTTAGTATGTGTTCGGCCATTCTCATTCGTCGTTCGGCGTAGTACCTTCAAAGAAGACCTACGCAGACTGAACATCACCTGGGAAGAAGCATACCAGTTGGCCTAAGATGGAGATAATTGGCAATTACTGACTGCCCAATGTGCGGCTCAAAGATACCAACGGACCTAAGAAGACGAAGAAGAAGAAGAAGAAGAAGAAGATATTTATATATAGATATAATTTTTAAAAAACGGGGAAAACAAGAAAAAACAACAACGCGAGGATGTGGTACATGGAAAGTATTAGCAGACGCTCAGAGAAGGAAAGAAAAGTAGTCTTACGTTTCGAGCAAAGCTCTTCGTCAGAAACAGATGGAGGAAAGTCCAAGAGAAAAGGAAGACGGAGGAAAAAATCGCCAATGATTCATATGTGGTTATATATATATATATATATGTATATATATATGTACTATATATATGTATGTATATTTGTGTGTGTGTGCCAGCGCACGCGCGAGTGTGTATGCATATATATACATATATGTATGTATGTATATAAAGTGCTTTCAATTCCCAGAGCGGGTAGTGTGTTGTGTTTTTGAGCAAAACACTTCATCGCGCGTTGCTCTGTGATCATTTCGGCACCTGATGCGTGTTACATCGTGCACTGTTCAGACAACGTTGATTTGATAAAGAGAGTGAGTTAATGTGTGGCACGAACATTTGATCATTATAAATAAATCATTGGTGCCGGTCGTTCGGTAAAAGCTGAACACTGACACGCCGACTTCGACGGGAGAGTCCATCTGTGAGATAGTTAGGCCAGCATTTGTAGGTGGGTATTTAAAAGTAGGAGAAAGGAAATAATCTGTACTTACAGCAGATTTCTTTCATTTATTTCAAGCTGACGTTTCCTTTCAATACTACTTTGTGTTTTCTTTATTCTAAAAGTAATCGACTTAAGAGAGATCTACATGATGCAAAAATACTCTAGAGAATGTGTGTGTGTGTGTGTGTGTGTGTGTGTGTGTGTGTGTGTGTGTGTGTGTGTGTGTGTGTCTATACGATGGTAATGATGATGATGATGATTTCTAGTGCTGACATTAGATAATTGTAAAACGGTTCTTTTCATCTCATACCAAATGTCCCCATGGCGAAAAAATATATTAACTCCCAGCTGGCAGCTGTTTCTACCAACCATATTTTATGAGCAAGCACGAAGCTTAATGGCCAAGGCATTTTAGCTTACGATCATAAATTCGGTTCCTGGTGGCTCATTGTGTCCTTGAGTAAGGTACTTTATTTCTCGTTGCCCCAGTTCACTCGGCAGGCAAAAACGAGTTATATGCGTAATTGAAACAGCCAGCCTTGTAACACTCTGTGTCGTGCTGAATCTCTCTGAAAACTAAATTTAGGACATGCGTCTATATGGAGTGCTCACGTTAACTTCATGAGCAAGCTGTTTTATTGATCGAGGAAATGGAACCCTCATTGTCATAACCATCTGAGAGCCAGACATTTTATAGCTAATACTGAAAAGAAACTTCTTCAGGAGATATTTATAAAAGAATGAGAAACAGAATTACTACTGAAATTATAGAAGTCAATCTGTATGAATAAGTATGCTAGAGTGAGCAGTGGGAATTTCTGAATTATGTTTCTCCTCAGTTAAAGTGCAAATCACCTAACCAGAATATGAAATAACGCATGACATAACTTTGAAATAAATTTTAACTAACTTGCATGATGACTGAACAATGAAAACTGGAATTCGAATTTTCAAAACATTTGAAAACATATTCTAGAAGTAATTGGCTTAGGATTCATTTTCATAGATCAAAATAAATCCTAAAAATATATGCAGTGAAACCCAGCTCTAACATTGCTTAATTGTTCAAATCATCCTCAGTTTATCTTACTGAAACGTCTGCCCATTAATCATTGCACCCATAATTCGTGACAGTTATCCTTTTCTTCTTGCTAAGAAATGTTTATGGTTAAAAATGGAATGATGCTTCTTCATAAAATAGTGGAGAAAGTGCTAGAGGCAAATTACTAGTGTCTTTGTTCACTTCTCTTTACAGTTTATGAGTAATTACATTACAGTTTTAATTTGATATTTCCATACTTCCAGATATTCTTAACTGAATCAAATATAGTGTTGTATGCTGGTTAGGTTCTTTAATTTAGAAGCTAACAACTCAACTGTGAAGTAACTATTGAACTAGTTTTGTCAGTCAGGCAAACAGATTTATATCCTTTGCACATGACGCAATTGTGGCAGATTGAAGTTAGATTTGAACCTAATGCCATATGGCCAGTAGTCCTGCATTATAACCACAATACCGTTATTGTCTTTAGCTTGTCTGTTGTTTAGCTTGTCTGAGCTGATGGAAATGACTTATGGTCAAATGTGCCCTACTGCCTTGAAAAAGGAAGGACAATATGTAATGCAATCGCTGATAATTACCAGGAGACAGTCATGGCTGGAATGCTTTACATCTCAGCCCTGTTCTGATTAGGCTGTTCTGAGGATAAACAACAACAACAACAATATCAACAATGTTTACATTTAATGAAATACTTATCCATAATTACCGTTTTCCTTTCCTTTTCAGAAACTAATCATGGTCTTGTATGTATCCAAGTAAGTTTACAATCCCAATGTTCTTATCAATGTGGAAATGTTTGGGATTTGGAAAGATAAATTGGGACATAGTTACTATGATGGAAATTATTACCAAAATGAGTATATGAAAGAGTGACACTAGTACCACAAATTGATGAAATAGAAATATTCTTGTGGTCTATTTACAGTAAGGTAGACCATGCAGGTAAGAGTTAAGTGTATAATTAGTGATGGATAAACACAGCACCAGTAAATTGTCATCCTTCAATTGGTTACTTTGCAATCAGTTGTCTCTTGGCTAATTACAACTCTTTCATACGTCTTGCTTTAACAAAAACCTAAAACAGAATATTATAAACGTGATTATCGCTGGCAAAGATTTATAAAGACTTTAAAGACTAAATTCACTCAACACAAATATTTGAATCACTTGTATCACTATCAGAAAACTTTATTCAGTTTTATTTTATTTCTACTAAAATGTGTATGCAACAATTCTACTCAGAAAGATAAGGCATACACAACGATATCTCAGAGGAAAACATAGAAAAACATGATATCCAGTGGATTAAAAAATCATACAAATGTTATTATAAAAGAGATAAAATAAAAGTACACTTCATGGTTAAATGCAACAGTTTATTGCATTCATTATTATAACTGTTGTTGTTGTTAATGTTATTGTAGTGGTTGTTGCCAATGCTATTGTTATTTTTATTATTGTTGTTGTTGG
>NC_068984.1:69149382-69151383 GCF_001194135.2 Octopus bimaculoides
GCGGCGGTGGTGGTGGTGGTGGTGGTGGTGGTGGAGGTAGTAGTAGTGGTTGGCTAAATTTGTTTTCTTGTTATTGACCTTGTATATGTATATGTATAATGGTTAATAAGAAAGGAATTGCGCGGTCATGAGTGGGACGATTTGGCTCTTGATCAAAACAGTTTGGGGCAAAGAGCCATTAAGTGACTTAAAACTATATTTATAGCTGTGCACATAAAAACACCAGAAGCACTATTAGGCAGTGTTTGTAGGTTTTTACAACTATTATTTAAAGTAAATATATATTAATATAATTGGAACAAACAGAATATAATTTGATGAAAACTTCCCTAGAATCTAAAGAGGAAATAGAGGATGAAAACGATGATGAAGATGTTGATGATGATCATCATTATCACCATCATCATCATGTTTGGCACCGTGAAAGAGATATATAACTCACCCTGTGACTAATGGGAAGACCTATAAAATAAAATTAGTTATTAAAAGTAAATATTTAAACTTAAGCTCTCTCATTATGAAAAGAAAGAAAGGATACTTTATCATATATATATATATAAATATTATACAAATATATGTATGAATATAATCTATATATGTCTTTCTCTCTCTTTTTCCCTCTCTCTATACATATATGTATGTGTGAGCGTGTGTGTGTGTGTGTATATATATATATATATATATATATATATATATACATATGTGTGTGTGTATCATGTAATTGAGGACATACAGTAAAAGGTTTTCATTATAGTACTCGGAGTTTTAAATGTTGGAGCAAAGAGCTAAGTTACATTCTTGCCAGCTATTAATGGTAACAGATGGTATGTAAAAGCCGTTGAATAAAAAGGAAGTTACTCTAACAGGAAGAAAAAGAAAAAAGAAAACTGATAAAAAATACATGCAACCATATTCTTACAATACATAGACATAAACCTTCTGTGTTCACAACGTCTACATATATACATATATACATATATATATTTATATATAAATATGCCTCTGTGTCTATGTATTTGACTGCATAATTATACATCTAAACTGCTCTCATAGGATAGATTGTTGCTGCACTCTTAAATAGATCAGAGGACAAAATCTCATCTATAAGCTTCGCTTTTAGCTTGGTTTCTAGGTCTGTATGCTGTTCTTAACACCGAAGTTTACTGAGTGCCTTTTTTCATGCCACTAAACTTCGAAGGTTGTTATGTCTTTGATTAGACATAAAACTTAACAAAATGAGCTGGGTCCAGTTTATCATGGCACCAGCCCCAGAGAATATAGAGGTAAGAATATGAGGTATAACAAGAGATGCATAAATGGCAATGGTGAATGATGCACGTCAGAATTAAACTGTTAGTGGGAACTATAGATAGAGAGTGTGGAACATCAGCATGCCTGATGTGACTTTATAAACATACACATCAAGATAGGTGTTAAAGTTAGTGTGAAAAGGTAGAGAGAGGGGTAGAGTACCACATGTCAGAGAGGTTGGTAAGAAAGTCAGATGTCAGTAGTGGCATACCTATGGGCATAGAAATACAATCAGATTGAAAAGAATAGAGAGTGGTATAGAAATGTGAAACAAGGACTTCAGTGTCGGAGACATGAGAGACAAAGACGAGGGTGAGAATTTGTTGGTATGATAGAAAAGTGATGAAAGAATATGAGAGAATGGGAACATATAATATAGAGGAGAGTGATGAGGGACAAATTTGTAGGAGAGTTAGAGAAAGATGAGATGCTACCCCCAAAACAAGTGATGTAGAAATATCAAATATGTTTGCCAAGGGAGTTATCCCTCTCACCACGGCCAGCAGCACGAACGTATCCGGATTTCAGGGTTATTTCCCTTCGTCGGCGTTCGACAGCCGATGACCTTGGTGAGAGAGAAAAACCTGGCAAATCTTATATCTTCTTTTCCAGTGGCATTCTTCACTGATATTGAAAAGGTGAAAACAAGCAATGTTAATTCTCTAAATGAAGTATTAACAGTAACTGCAC
>NC_068984.1:69152299-69158439 GCF_001194135.2 Octopus bimaculoides
AGAGAGAGAGAGAGAGAGAGAGAGAGAGAGAGAAAGAGAGAGAGAGAAATTAAAAGATAAATAGTTTCGACAATTATATATATATATAGAGAGAGAGAGAGAGAGAAACTGAGATACGTATATCTGTAAGCTTGTGTTGGTATGCTGGCGTATGTGTGTTTCATTAATATATAGAATAATATATCTGCTATGATATTCTGTTCTGTGGTAATAAACCGTGTACCATTTTAATCCAACTATAAAGTCCATATATGATATCTGTGGATGTAAATGTCATTAAATTCCAATGAAATATTTCAAAAGATTGATATCATTTAATTAGTGTTTTCAGAAAAAAATTAATATATCAATCTACTAGCTATTTTGAAACAAGCAATTGATATTGTTGATATGATGCATATACACATAGACACACACATAGACACATGCACACATATTCACACACACAAACACACACACAAGCACACTCACACACATACAGGCACACAGACATTCATTTAAATATATTCATAGATAGGTAGGTAGATAGATAGATAGATAGATAGATAAATAGCTAGACAGATAGATAAACAGATAGAAAGATACATAGATAGATAGATAGTTAGATAGATAGATAGATATACTTACATATAGATATTTGTTTTTTATGATTAAAAGAGAGTCTATATCTACATGGGTGTTTATATATGTATATACATACAAATATATCATATGTACTAAGATATATATATGTGTTTTTGTGTGTGTATGTATAAGTTAGTATATCTATATATAAACCTATATATATGCATATACATATATATCATCATCATTTAACGTCCGCCTTCCATGCTTGCATGGGTTGGACAATTTGACTGAGGACTGGTGAACCAGAAGGCTGCACCAGGCTCCCATCTGATCTGGCAGAGTTTCTACAGCTGGATGCCCTTCCTAACGCCAACCACTCCAAGAGTGTAGTGGGTGATTTTACATGCCACCAGCACATGTTTATACATATACACATATATATTATATATATACACATCATTCATCATCACAATCATCGTTTAACATCCGTTTTCCACACTGGCCTGGGTTGGACGGTTTTATTGTTGTCTGGAAAGCCAGCAGCTGCACCAGGCTTCAAACTGATCTGGCAATGCTTCTACAACTGGATACCCTTCCTAATGCCAACCACTCCGAGAGTGTAGTGGGTGCTTTTTTACATGCCACCAGCATGGGAGCCAGTCAGAGGGCAGTGGCATCGACCATGTTCAGATGATGCATTTTACGTGCCACTGGAATGGGAACCAGTCAGGGGACACTGGCCACAGCTAAGATTTTGGTTTTACTTGACTCAACAGGTCTTCTCAAACATATCATATTGCCTGACGCATCAAGTGTACTTTTAAATGGGCCAGACATACAACACTGGCATCGGCCATGGCTGACATATCACTTTAGTTGTCGGGTCTTCTCAATCACAGCATATCTTCAAAGGTCTCAGTCTCCTGTCATTGCCTCGGTGAGGCCCAACATATGAAGGTCATGCTTCACAACATTGTTTTATGCCTTCCTGACCTACTTCTTCCACAGGTTCCTTCCACACTTAAGGTATGACACTTTCTCAGACAGCTGTCTTTATCCATACATAACACATGACCATACCAGCACAATCGTCTCTCTTGCATGCCACATTTGATGCTTCTTATGTGCAACTTTTCTCTCAGGGCACTCACACTTTGTCATGTATGCACACTGACATTACACATCCAGTGGGGCATACTGGCTTCATTTCTTTCAAGCCTACGCATGTCCTCTGCAGTCATGGCCCATGTTTCACTGCCATGTAGCTTGGCAGTTCACACACACGCATCATACTTTTGTTACAAGCAGAGGTAGGAGCTCCATGAACTTTGCCCAGGCTATTCTTATACTTGCTGCTACACTCTCAGAACAGCCATCCTCTCTAAAGACTTGGTCGCCTCAGTAGTGGAAGCTATCAACTACTTCTAGTTTTTCCCCTTGGCATGTGATGGAATCTGTTTTCTGTACAACTTCAGTGTTTATTGCCCCTGTGCATCTGCCACACACAAAAACTATCTTCCTGGTTAACTGATATTGCTGAACCGTTTAGGTGTCCATAGCTTACACTGGGTACATCATATGGAGTTTCTACTCATAATGTTTCTACAGATTGAGCAGGGCCATCTACCTGAAGGGATTTGTGATTTGTCAGCCTTTCTACTTACTAAGACTTTGGTTTTTGCTAGGTTAACCCTAAGGCCCTTTGATTCTAGACCTTGCTTTTATACCCTAAACCTTGTCTCTAGTTCTGGCAGTGACTTAGCTATTAGAGCAAGATCATCAGTATAGAGAGGCTCCCAGTGGCAGCATGTCTTGAATTCCTCTGTTATTGCATGGTGGAATATGATGAATAAGAGGGGGCTGAGGACTGATCCTTGGTAAACCCCTATTTCTACCCAGAAATACTTGTTGCCAACCCTCACCTTACTAACAGCATCCCTGTACAGGGCTTGTACAACTCTTACCAACCACTCTCCTATCCTATCCCCAGTTTCTGCATTGACCACCACATAAGGGATTGGGGGACCCTGTCAAAAGGCTTTCTCCAAGTCAACAAAAGCCAAGTACAGAGGTTTATTTTTGGCTAGATATTTCTCCCACAGTTGCCTTACCAGAAATATAGCATCAGTGGTGCTTCTGCCTGGCACAAAACCAAACTGCATTTCATCTAGACTAACTTTCTCGCTAATTAGTTGGGCTATGACCCTCTCAGTAACTTTCATTACCTGATCCAATAATTTGATACCCCTGTAGTTATTTCTATCTAAAGCATCACCTTTACCTTTGTAGCAGTTGACTATGGTGCTGCTACACCAGTCATTGGATATAACTCCTTCATGAACTACCTGATTTATGATGCAGGTGACAAGACCATAACCCACACCACCCAATATTTTAAGCATCTCAGCAGTGATTGCTGATGGGTCAGGTGCTTTCCCTGTCTTCATATCCTTAATTGCTTTATCTACCAGGGTACTGTCAATTCAGATAGCTGGTCCTTCAATTGGGTCAACCTTTGGCACACTCTTCTCCTATTCATTCTCCACATTCAGCAGTCTTTTTAATAATGGCTTCTCCAAGCCTCTTTCTTTGCAGAATAATGAAATGCTAGGGCACTATCATTCATGTGGACACATTTCTCTCCTATGACATCATGGTTTTCTCTCACACACTGTCTTGCAATCCAAATACTTCAGTTCTTTCGTCCTGATGTTGCTGAACACTGGTAAACTTCTTCTTTTGTTCTTGAGTTTTTTAAACTAAAAAATGTTTCTTTTATGCAATGTTTTGACTGTTATTTCTAGCAGCTCTGTTGGTTTGCTCATAGCTTTTAAATATTTAATTTGCTCACAAATGTTTCTCACTGTTTTCACTATTTACTTTGCTCATGTATATTTTAATGTCTTGACTGTTATTTCTAGCAACTCTTGTTGGTTTGTTTGAAGCTTTTAAATAATCAATTTGCTTGCGAATGTTTTAATGTTAACTTTGCTCTTGTATATTTTAATGTTTTGACTGTTATTTCTAGCAATTCCTGAAGGTTTGTTCGTAGCTTTTAAATATTTAATTTGCTCAGGAATTTTTTCACGCTTTTCGGTTTACTGTAGCTAGTTAATGTTCTGATATACCAGTGTCCCCACTCCCACCCCACCCCTGATGATCGAAGGGACAGCGAATGTGCTGTTTTCTGATTGGCTGAAAACTCTGAAAATTATCATACTTTGAATACCTGTAACATTTTTGCAAAACTTTTCTGGAATAAATTAATAACAAATTCAGATTCAGCATCAAAAATACATCTGTATGATACATTAAAAAATGTTTCTTAAAGATAATTGTAAACAGTGACAAAAACTACAAAGATCCTTCGGTCAGTACTTGTCAGATAGATGGAAACTTCTGAGAAGATTTTCGAGCATTTTGTACCACCTGCTCCTATGTGTTAGCTTCACAGAGTCCTACAATTCATCTAAAAAGTGGTTCCCATACCTCATATGTAGTTGAGCTTAGGATGTCCCTGGGAAAGCTTCAACACATTTGAAGAAATTGGGCTGTCTTGTCAGGCATAGAAAGCCACAAGTTTGAAGACACTACATTTGCAATCATTTACAATCAGGATCAATGCACTAGATGGTCTAGGAAGATAGCTTGTAATTTGATATCTAAGTATCACCAGAATAACCCTACTATCCCACTGCTAGATCTCAATAGACCACAGGTTGAGAATATCTTATAATTGTTGAAAATAGTGGCAAATGATTGCACTTCAGAAATCTTGGTGTCCTAGTGATGGCTACTGCATCTATGTCTTGTGCCCTGAGGTCATTAAGCAAGTGATCTGGCATCTAAGCTCACCCTAATTCTTAAAATCCTTCAGAAATTAAATTTTTGTAGCATTTTTATACATAATAATCTTGTAGCCATCTACCACCAATCCTCCTCCCCTCCCCTCCTCTTCCTCATCATCATCATTGCCTTCAGCATTCCTATTCAAACCAGCTTCATCATTATTACCACTTCCTTATTCACTTATTCAACAACATTAGCATAGCCATCCTCACTATCCCCATCATCAAACACACCAATAGCACTACCAATGTGATCGTTATTTCAATAATATTTTTTTTCATATTTTATTTTATGCACATTCCCTTGTAATCTATCCTAATGTTGATATGCCCTCAGAAATAGCTTATTTTGAACTTCTTAATTTAAAAAACAGAAAAGAATAAAATAAAACAATTTAATTTTTCCAATTTTGAAAAATTATTTTTAACTTTTTTTCCCTTTCTTAATCTATTAACTTTTTTCACTGATTTATTTTGCTTAATTTATCATCGAAACTCTACAAAATTAATAAAATGAACTCCAAAACTACACAGAACAACAACAAAAAAGAAAAGGTTAAAATATAACGGTCTTTATTTACAAAGGTCTTGCAAAATAATTAATTTGGTTTCTAGGTCTTGAAATAAATAGATTCTACATAAAACCTCATGCTGACAAACTATTTTCAGACTGGACAAAATTTTAACAAAAAAATCTCATCCAATTACTATTATCAACTACATGGAGGAAAAAAAAATTGCATAAAATGAAACTGGAAAAATTGCAGAAAAAGAAACTGAATAAAAAAAACGCATAAACAATATAATAGTCAGTATATTATTTCCATTTATATCAATTCATATGTACATGGTTTTAATATATATTTTTTGAATATTTAAATGAAAAATTAGTATTTACAAAATGAATACATATATGCATACAGATACTTAGCATATACAAAATTGCTACTCTACATACATATATATATATATATATATATATATATATATATATATATATAAATATATATATATATACATACATAAATATATCCATATAAATATACACGCACATGCACACACACATGCACACACACACATATTGCTAAGAGATATGCATAACCTGTGTGCATATTTGTGTGGTGTGTTTGAGTGCAAGTGACAGAGATTATAAATGAGACATGTACACATTCGCACGAGAGTATATGCACATATGTACATGCAGTTTTTCACAAGCATGCCAATGCAATCATACATATAAGGGTTGTATTGATGTGTTTCAAGAGCCAAGAGGGTGAGGCATGTGTACAATATTAAAAAAATAGACACATGAATTTATGTACATTAACACACTACTTTTTCTCACTCCTACCCTCCCACTCTCTACATATGCATCTCTCTCTCTCACTCCTTCTGTTTATATCTATATATCTATATATATATATATATATATATATATATATATATATATATACATACACACATATATACATACATATATATATATACATACATACATACATACATACATACACACACACACACACACACACATATATATATATCAATTTTCAATTTCACAAAAGTTGTCTCTGGA
Source organism: Octopus bimaculoides (assembly GCF_001194135.2). Taxonomy (NCBI): domain Eukaryota; kingdom Metazoa; phylum Mollusca; class Cephalopoda; order Octopoda; family Octopodidae; genus Octopus; species Octopus bimaculoides. The sequence goes on from NC_068984.1 coordinate 69,158,291, forward strand.
AGCAACATGTATAAAGAACTGGGTATATTGAATAGCAACAGTGGGATAACTGTCGTATACAAAACACACACACACACACACATACATACATACATACATACGTACATACATACATACAAATGTACGTACACATATACACACACACAATA
>NC_068984.1:69158449-69158673 GCF_001194135.2 Octopus bimaculoides
ACATACAAATGTACGTACACATATACACACACACAATATATATATATATATACATACTTATATACATACACATGCACACATGTGCAGGTAGATAGATATAGACATGCATGTACATAGATTTATTCGCATGTGTATATATGTGCAAAATATTGCTATAATGTAAAAAGCTAAGAATATACAAGTGAATATGTAAGAATTTGTTAATATATATATATATATATATA
>NC_068984.1:69159513-69160094 GCF_001194135.2 Octopus bimaculoides
ATATATATATATATATATATATATATATATATATATACATATATACATATGGATCTAACTTTTCATATCTTTTCTTATTTCACTCATTGTACTACAGCCATACTGGGGCACAACGTTCGACCCCAGAACTTATATTTCCTAAGCCCAATATTCATTCTAACTGCCTAGCTTGCCAAACTGCTAAGTTGTGGGGATATAAACAAACCAATACCAGTTTTCAAGCAGTCGTGAGACACAAACTCATACACTGAGACACACAGACATAGATATATATACATATATACAATTGGCCTCTTTTAGTATCCATCAACCAAATCCACTCACAAGGCTTTCAGCCAGCCCAATACTATAGTAGAAAACACTTGCCCTATGTAGTACACAGTGGGACTGAACCCAGAATCATGTTGATCAGAATCAAGCGATTTACCGTAAAGTCATGCCTGCACCTACATAAATATATTTATGCTCATATATACGTGTATCTGTATCTATATATATATATATATATATATATATATAGGATAAAGACGTTAATGTCCTTATATAAATTAAATTATTTATATATATATGTATATATATAT
>NC_068984.1:69160501-69162026 GCF_001194135.2 Octopus bimaculoides
TATATATATATATATATATATATATATATATATATATATATATTTAATTATGTTATATTCCATTAGGAATGTGGTAGTGTATAGTTTATTGCTCATCCACCTTCAGAATTACTAAGTAGTGGTATCGGTAATATTGGTAGTATTATTATATACTTCCAAATTTAAATCTGGTCATTCATCATGTATTAATATCAAAGATCCAACCATACTCTTTCTTCTTGACTCCAATTTCTTTAATTTCATATATATATATATACATATGTGTGTGTGTGTATGTATGTATGTATGTATGTATATATTAATGTGTATGTAAGTCTGTTTGTCCCCATGCGATTGCTTGTCAACCGATGCTGGTGTGTTTATGTCCCCATAACTTATTAACCAACAGAATAAGTACGAGGCTTACAAAAATGTAAGTCTTGGGCTCACTCGCTTTGACTAAAACCCTTTAAGGTGGTGCTCCAGCATGGCCACAGTCAAATGACTGAAACAAGTAAAAGGACGAAAAAATAAAAGTATATATTCATTCATATATATATTTATTCATTTACATGTGTTTTTTTTTTCTTTTGTACACACACACATACGTACCTCAGTCCTTCAGAAATGCAAAATTGTTAAACACGTTTCCAGCTTTGTATGTGCATGTAAGCATAAATGCTTATTCATGTACATATACCAGCTTGAAAAATGACAAAATAAATTTAATACATACATACATACATATGAACATACATACATATGAACATACATACATATGAACATACATACATATGAACATACATACATACATACAGAAAGACAGTCAGACAGATAAACAGACATATAGATATTGATATAAAGATAGATAAATAGATAGATATCACTAGTATTTTATTATATATGATGAAATTAACAGTTATATATATGAAGGTAGGTGTGTATGCTTGTGTGTTTGTGTGTATCTGTCTATATATATATATATATATATAAACATATCTATATATATATAATCATACATTCAGTTTAGCTTATGTGAATAGGCCTCAATGAAGTCTCAATAGGAATTCATGTTCCTTTATACTACACATAATAAAAGCAATAAGAAGAGCGAAGATGAAGTGTGTGTGTATATGTATGTACATGAATGCATGTATTTGTGTTTGCGTGGGCACAGGTTTGTGTGTGTGTGTGTGTGTGTGTGCATGCATGTCTGTGTGTTTGAGTGTCTATTCACACATAAAATTTTACCTATCCCAAGTCTAAAAATAAATTTTAAAATATAATTTTGATTTAGTATGTCAATAGTTTATTATCTGAAAGGCTTCAGAAAAAGGAAATTTTTGCAAAAATGGAAAATATATTTGCTTTAAAGAGGGGAAAGAGAAGATGCAGAGACAAAGAAAAGGGCAAAGTCATTTGGAGAGTGATTTATGATAAAGTGTGAAAATGGAAGGCTGTGTGAGCATGAAAGTAACTTCTTAGGTATCCCCAGTTCAGAATGTCAAAAAGTTGACATGTTAATAATATTTATAGAAATAAAAAT
>NC_068984.1:69162156-69167673 GCF_001194135.2 Octopus bimaculoides
ATATGTATATGTATATACATATACACACATGCACAAACACATATATATGTATGTCGATGTGTATGTATATATGTATGTATGTGTGTATGTATGTCACATACATACATACTTACCGGTATGTATGTATACAAACACACTACTAAATTCAAAGTGCAAGTGTTTCCTCATGCACTCAAACATACTTACACACTCACATGCATATGTGTGTTTTGGTAGGGAGATATGTGTATAAATCTCTGTGTTATCAATTTTCTATTAACTTAGAATTTATTGCTACAGGAAATTTCAAAGACCCCATTTGTGAAAGACTGCAAATCATGGCGATGATGGTTGTTGTTGTTGTGGTGCTGTAAATAATAATAATAATAATAATAATAATAATAATAAGAAGAAGAAGAAGAAGAAGAAGAAGAAGAAGAAGAAGAAGAAGAAGAAGAAGAAGAAGAAGAAGAAGAAGAAGAAGAAGATTATTTTGTATCTAATTGATCTCCATCTTTTCGATCAGGTTTAATTGTGTGTCACAATATATTCTTAAGACTAACTGCAGAAATATATTTCAAATTAAAAACTCTTTTCTTTTGCTTAATATAATTTTTTTTTTGTTTATTTATTAATCCTAATTTTTTTGTTTTATTTATATATTTGTTTTGAACAGTTTTGGCTTTACTCTTTGAATTCTGTGACATTTTAGTGTAAAGTGTATAGGATATTGACGAAAGCATTGTCAGTCTTGTTACGTTACTTATACAACTGCTACTACTATTACCAGAATTTTTTTTGCTTTGTACTTATTAAATTTTTTGGCAATATTTTATTCCAAATTATATCCTAGCTTTTAACAGTAATCTGGTAAATTACCCAACGTTCAAATTCTTTTTTCTTCTCTAGGAAAAAAAAAAAATACCTTTCAACAAATTTGACAACTCTTGGTAGCATTTGGTGGGATGGAAGGATGTTGTAGCTTTTTATCTATCTACTTCTTTTTTCCATTTTTATTTTTCTTCCAGGTTATATTTTCTTTGAATTTTTACCATTAAGCTGAAGTTAAATTGGTTTCTTCAACATTGAAAACTTAAAATAGATAGTCAGAAATACTAATACTATTTCTATAAATTACGTGAGAAGTAAGAACATTGATGATTTCTCTTTGTTTGTTCTTGTTTTTACAGTTGTAGATTGTTGTAAATCCAAGATGTAAACTTCCAAAAAACAGAAGTAATTTCATCTTTGAAAGGGTTTCAGTTCCTGGCTGAATCAGTTTATTTACGGTTAATGGTGCTGATGTAATCATAAGGCAGCAAGCTGGCAAGTTCGTTAGAATACTGAGCTTAATGAATAATGGTATTTTATCTGTCTTTACATTCGAGTTCTGCCAAGGTTGATTTTGCTTTTCATTCTTTCAGTCAATAACATAAATACCAGGTGAGTACTGGGGTCGTTGTAATCGACTATACCCCTCCCCAAAATTTCAGACCTTGTGCCTATTGTAGAATGTATATCGACATGATTATAAAATCTTTCAATTTCACTTTTCAAAAGCTTTGAGGCCTCATATCTAAATCAAAACATTTCTAATTGTTTTTACATACTATGTGTATAGATAGAGATGTTGTAGATGAAAGGCAGTGTAAAAGCATATCAATCTTCTCAGAACTGGGTCTCTGTGTCTAACTTTACATTCCACCTGGGCTCCCAAGCAAAAAATAAATAGTTGCTTATACAACTCAAGAGTAACGATTACAGCCACATCTTTCTCTGCATGTGTTGTTCATTACCTCTTTACTGGGAATCCAGCAGAGAAGACGTTTAAGCTATTCCTGCTATAAATGGAATATTGTGTGACAAGGTTAAGTGCTAACCCATTATTTTTTACCTTTACAGGTATGGGAGATAACTTCAGAGAAGCTTTATTCATATTGGAACTCTTCAAAGAAAATGAAAGCACTCATTATTAGTTTGTTGAAACAATAATGGTTAAGAAAAAGAAAACAAACCCTAGAGACATACATGTTTGATGGTGTAAATTATTGCATATCATACTACCTTCCAGTCTTTTGTTTGCTTCACTCCTCTTGGCCCAGTAATTGATGCAAAAGTTTACTATCAAATGGTCCAGTCAAGGTAGCTGTAAATAAATACCATTTTAATTATATGCTACAACTATAAACAGCAGTAGCACTGTAGAATTAACTTGTCCTGATAGCTTCCACTTGTGATGATACAAATATTTGATAGTATTTATTTTATGTGTACTCATATTGTTAACTATTCCTGTGGCTCTCTTTAAAATTGACAGTATTTGTACAATTCTTCTACACCTCTTGTAAATCTAGAATTTACCATGGCTAAACCATTTTGCATTTCTACCTTCTCTTTTTTCTGCATGCTGAGCATGTCCATTTCTTTGATAGTAAAGAGATCATGTCTTTATTCTTACTTCAGAAAAATTTAGAATTTGCAATGTATATGTTGTGGCTTTCCTTTTGAGATTTAGTTTCCATCTCTGCAATTTCTTCTCCAAATCTACAGATTCTGCTTTAAAAACTAGATCACCACTATACAACAGTTTCTTTGGATATCCAATGTTAAATGCCTCTGTAATGGCTTGGAACACTTTAATAAATTGGATGGAACTGCAAATGGAAACCTGAGGTACCCATACTTGCATGCTAAATTCCATGCTGAAACTCTTGCTATATTTCACCTCACTCATGGCAGTTCTCTACACGGATGCATGGATTTCATGATCCATTCATCTAGCTTTAGATATTTTAGTAACACCCAGACCATTAAACATGAAACCATGTCAAAGAAAAGATAGGTAGCACATGATTATCCTAGCTATATCTATTTCTGTAGTTGTATCATTAGAAAGGTGATGTTGATGTTACCATGTCCAGAATTAAACACAAACTGCATCTCACCTATGTTATTTTGGTTATACATATGGACCAGTTCAACTTTCACCGGAGTCCCTGACATTTCAACATCTCCTCAGCTGAACTCTAGGTCCTTCATTGTCTCTGATGCCACCAAGAAATCATCATTAAACTGGCTTATAAGGGTGGAAATGTAGTGGTATGGCATGCAGACCTTTACAAGGCTGAAGCTCTCCACCAATTTCAAGGCATCGTTTTCTTTGTCCTCTGCCCTCCAACCTCACACCTAACTAACAACAGACTTTATCTTCTACCATTCATGACCTCATTTCCTCCTCCTGTCTTGCTCCCACTGCCTCCAACCTCATTGTCTGTACCCCATTGTCCTTCCCTGAACATTGGTCAAACAGGATCTACTTGGCTGATTGGTTCACTAAGCACCTCTGACACACCAGACTTGGCAATAACACTCTGGTATCATGCCATTTCCTCTCCACCAGTCATTCACTACAACATCTATCTGTGTTTGGACTGTCTTTCCACAAAGGTCACCCGAACTCCCACCTTCACCATGAACAGAAATCAATCTTCTCCCTTCGTTCCTTTGCTTCTAATGGTCTCAATTTACTACTTCTCTTCATCTAACACCAACTACACACAGATTCCCACACACACCTTCCCACTCCATACACATTAGCAGCCAACACCTCTCAATACCAACACTACATACCATTCTCCACACGCATTCACACCTCATACATGCGTGTTCAACTTTGTTTATATACATATATATGTGTATATACATGCACACACACATACACACACATAATATATATATATATATATATATATATATATATATACACGGTGCATAAGATATTTGAGGACAGATTTATGTTTATAAAAAAAAACAGATATAGGCGCAGGAGTGGCTGTGTGGTAAGTAGCTTGCTTACCAACCTCATGGCTCCGGGTTCAGTCCCACTGCGTGGCACCTTCGGCAAGTGTCTTCTACTATAGCCTTGGGTCGACCAAAGACTTCTGAGTGGACTTCATAGATGGAAACTGAAAGAAGCCCGTCATATATATGTGTGTGTGCGTGTGTGTGTGTGTATGCTTGTGTGTCTGTGTTTGTTCCCCCAACATCCCTTGACAGCAAATTTTGGTGTGTTTACGTCACCTTAACTTAGCAGTTCAGCAAAAGAGACCAATAGAATAAGTACTATGCTTATAAAGAATAAGTCCTGGGGTCGATTTGCTCGACTAAAGGCGGTGCTCCAGCATGGCCGCAGTCAAATAACTGAAACAAGTAAAAAAGTAAAAGAGTAAAAACGTATGAGGATAAAAATAAACCTTCTTTTCTATAATGTTATTCAATAAAGCCACTTTCTGCCTCCCATTGCATACACTGTCTATCCAGGGCTTAATAGTTACTTCCAAGACCTTAATGTAGGCTGCAGATTTAACTCAAAGGCCTTGTAGAAAGAAGTAAGGATGCATCACATGTCCTATATTGCTGACAACCTCTAAAACCATGACAATTGCAGGAAGTTTTGTACATATATATATATGTGTGTGTGTGTGTGTGTATATATATATATATATATATATATATATATATAGGTGAAAAGCACTTCATTTAATATGTGACATTAATAAAAATCTGTAAATGTACAAACATCCAGGTTTCTGAGTACCTTAATAAAAATTATTTTCTATATAATTTCTGTACATCACCTCCAAACCTTCAAATATATATATATATATACAACACTGCTTGACATCCAGTACTGGTGTGTTTATGTCCCTATAACTTAGCAGTTCAGCAAAAGACACTGATAGAATAGGCACCAGGCTTTAAAGAAAAATAACTACAGGGGTCGATGCATTCAACTGAAAATTCTTCATGGTGGTGCCCCAGCATGGCCACAGTTTAATGACTGAGACAAGTAAAAGTTAAGATATATACATATACATATGTATATGTTTTGTAACATTTATCCTCATCATTTGATGAAAGCAGGCATTAAATGATAACAATGAGGACAACGGTGACAACAGAGATGATGATGATGATAATGATGATGACAGTTTACCTTACAAGATAAAAAATGTTGAGTGAAAGAAACACCATTTCTTCATTTTTCTTGCCTTAATTGGCATAAATTCTTTCTTATTCTATCTTTATGTTCTTTCAATTTACTCTTTTCCATCTCATGTACACAAATACTTATACATTTCTATCTTCCATCCTTCCTTTCTGTTTCCTTTATTTTTTTCTTCTTCTTCTTCTTTACTTTGTTGTTGTTGTTCGTCTTTGCTTTGTTGTTCTTCTTTCTCTTTTACATTGCAATCTCTTGTCTTTTACCACCTTCTAAGAAGCTAATGATGAAAAAAGAAATCTATATGTTTGTATACATACATGCATACATACATATACGTGTATGTATACACACACACACACACACACACACACACACACACACATATATATATATATATATGTGTGTGTGTGTGTGTGTATACATACATATATATGAATTGATATTAATGCAAAAAATGTGTAGTCTGTTAGTGTGTATGTGTAGTACATATATATATGCATGTATGTATGTGTGTATATATATATATATATATA
>NC_068984.1:69168144-69168301 GCF_001194135.2 Octopus bimaculoides
TATATATATATATATGTATGTATGTATGTATGTATATAAACACATATAGATATATATATTTATATGCACACACGCACTTATACATGCATACTCATATATACATATACACATGCATATGTGTGTGTGTGTGTACATACATACATACACACACACACAC
>NC_068984.1:69168311-69179982 GCF_001194135.2 Octopus bimaculoides
ATACATACATACACACACACACACACACACACACACACACATATATATATATATACATATATGTATATGTATATATGTATATATGTGTATATTTGTATATATGCATATATATCTACACATATTTATGTATATATGTATTTGTATATGTGCGTGTGAATTCACTTATATATTGGTGATAATTTAAAATGCATGGTTGTTTTTTCTGTGTGCGTTAACTGAAAGCAGAGAAGGAAAGAAAGAAAGAAAGAAAGGAAGAAAGAAAGAAAGAAAGAAAGAAAATGGGAGAGCAGCAGAAACATAAAAAGACACTGTGAAGAAAAAGTTTTAAAGTACGTATGTGAAGTAAAGGGAGACAGAGAGAGCAAGAGAGAGAAGGGGCAGAGGGAGAAATAGATAACAAAAAGATAAATGTTGACATGCATAGATATATACATACTTATATGTTTATACACGCATAAATATACATATAACCATGTATATTTATGTATATATGTATGTTTTATTTTGTGTGTGCGCCTGTGTGTGTGTGTGTGTGTGTGTGTGCGTGTGTGTGTGTGTGTGTGTGTCTGTGTGTGTTCGTGTGTGTGTGTGTGTGTGTGTGTGTGCGTGTGTGTGTGTGTGTGTGTGTGTGTTCGTGTGTGTGTGTGTGTGTTTAAATAGAAAAATGTACAAGACATTACATAGGCTTGAAAACACTGTTATAACAGACAAATTTCAAACGTCTTTTCTGCTGAAACTTAGTTCCAAGTTTTCTAAGCATTGCTCTCCTGATTAATTTGAAACATCGTGCCTAAGATGGCAAGAAATGTCACTGGTTTTACCAATCAGAATTCTGCATCTTTGAATCTACATTCTTTCCTTATAACTGTTTGCAATGCATTTCCTGAACTTCCTCTAGACATTGCTGGTGCTCGTATCAAACACTATTTGATGGGGAAATATTTGACATAGCTAGATTTCAAGTTTGTCCATTTAATTACATTTGATGCATCTCATAACTTCAATAAGCAATTGACAATGCAGCTTTCTGCTACATCAGTCTATAACTTTAGTGATGCATAGGATGAATTAGCAAAGAATATCAAGAAGCTTAAAATCTTTGCCTACTCTGCTCCAATGACCAGTCTTTGAGATCTCAACATCACCGTTTCCGATAAAACTTTTGAACAAGTTAAACACTTTCTCTTTCTAGGAACCTTTTTTCCAAGAAATTTACTTCTAACAAAGATGTGAAACATAGAAATGGATCTGTCCATTCAGCACTTGGAAAACTTGTAAACAAGTCTTACAAGCAAAGATATAATCCAAATGTAACACTGATAGTTTTTGTCAGCTGAGGTCATCTCTATATGCATACTTTATTATCAGGACAGCAAAAAAATTGGAGTCTTTCTATCGACATAATCTTAGCTCAGTCACTAGCATCAAATAGGAGGACTGCATAACTAGGTTATGAAACTAAGTTAGAGAAACTTAGGTTATTTGAATGAAAGGATAGAGTTTTCTTGGCCAAGTCTCTTCAGTGAATTAACTATCCTGGAAAATATGTCTTCTACACTGTTACAAAGAAAGTCAACACATAAAAGGAACCAGATTTAGTAATAATAAATAAATACATAAATAACTGGGAAACTAAAGGCCAAAACCATTCAAAATGACATATTACTCTGTCACTAGTAGAACTTTTATTTTTGAAGTCAAATGAAAATGCATTGAAAATGCATAGAAAATGCATATAATAACAGCCATGCCTTCCAGTAACTCTAAATTCATGTCTTTCTTCCTGCCTGTTTTGCTTGAGGATTGGATTTCTCAGTCATCAATGCCATCAAAATTGGGGAACCACTCAATCAGGACGAAATTAAAATAGAAATGAGTAAATAATTAACTGTTTGTTGCATATACATACATACAAGTGTTGAAGTGCATCCCTTAACAAAGTTTGCATACATGAGGCTGATAACATCATAAGACTTGGAAGGCAACTCCTTAAGCAGCACTCTGTCTGATAGTCTAGAATACATGCCCAAAGAAGTCGCATGACTCTACCTCAACATATCATCAGATGAAAGGATGAATCTATATGAGCAGAAGACTATGCATGGATATGTTACTAGAAAGCTCCATGATGATAGTAACATTGAATCAAAGCAGTTTATCACGGACAAATAGCCAGATTACTACCTCCCAATTTTGAAAAGTATGCATTTGCAATCCAGGAACAGGAAATATCAACCAAGTACCTGATGCACAAAAGGGATAGAGATGCAGGAAAAGCAGTAAAATGTGACGACTGATGCAGAATTTGTGGAGTTAACACTGAAGATATCACCCACATCATAAGTGGTTATCCGAAAATGTTATCACAGTTTTATCTACCGATGAGACATGACTTTGTAGCTAGGACACTCTATAATGCAATCCATCAGAAGGATAATCCCAAGAACAAAGAAATAAAAACCCACAATATGGTAGAAGCCATAGCCACTCATAACACAAAGGAATACTCTTGGAATGTCTCAGTGAAGACCTCAATAAAATGTAAGCACAACAGATCTGATATTATGATTTGGGATAGAGAAAAGAAACTGTACACAGTTGTAGAAATTAGCTAACCACTGGATGCTAACATAAAGCTGAAGATCAGTGACAAAGAGAACACCTATGCTGAACTACTGAAAAATCTGCAGTTACTCTATCCAGATTACAAGTTCAGGTTTATTCCTGTAATTATTGGGGCCTGAGATATGTAACACACTGACTAAATACCAATCTTCAGAAATTAGTCTTCTCAAAACCAGAAAGGAGAATGCTAATTCGAAGACTACAGATCCAGTCTATCACTGGAACTGTAAAAATCTGGAAAACTTTCCAGAAGTTTATCATTTAAATATATTTGAGCATGTCTAGATATGTAACTAGATGCATGATAATACATACATAAAACATACAAATCTGCACATGCATACATACATACATACATACATACATACATATATGCATGCATGCATACATACATGCATACATACATACATACATACACACATACATACATACATACATATATACATGTTGTTTATCTCCGGACCATATATATCATGTAGTCTCATGTTAAAGCTCTGCATATTCTGACTTATAGTTAATTATCTATTGAGTACTTTGTGGTTATATGCTTCTTACAGAGCCTATTAGTCTCTGCTTTTTCCCCTTCTTCACTTGCTCAGCACTTCAGAGCAAAAGACCCTTATATACAACTGACAGCTATAACAACTGGACTTTTATCCTCCATCGTTACCCCATGCTATTTTTTTTTGTACTCTAAACAGGTTACAGCCCCTGTATGGCTCTGTGCTTTTTAGAAGGCAGTGGAACTTTTAAGTTCATCTTAACTACATATTTCTTCTCATCATCACTACACTGGTCAGCTCCCATATTACAATACAAAAGTGACAATGAGTCAAGTACTAACATGTTGCTGAAACTCTTACTATGATATTTATTTTTTCCTTTTTTTTCTTTAATTATATCTTAGCCTAAGTGTGTTCCTTAGAACTTCACTCTGTTGAAATTCCAGATCTTTGGTTAGAAATACTAGGCAAACACTCCAGTAGGCTTTACTGCATAGGATAGTGAGTTGCTGTTCTGAGCCTAATTGAAAGCCATGATATATCCATGCCTATTTATGCATATATATGAGTATATTTTTTGCATATCCATATATATATGTATGATTTTTGTATGTATTTATGTGTGTCTTTATGTGTGTGTGTGTGTTTGTGTGTCTATATAGAAAAATGCACAAGACTTGAAGACAGATCAATTTCAAACATCTTTTTTGTTAGAGCTTTGTTCCAAGTGTTCTAAGCATCACTCACTTGACCATTTTGAAACATCATGCATCACTCTGTTGTTATTTCCAATATCTGGTTATAAAAACCAGGCAAGCATTCCAATAGGTTATACTGCATAGGATGGCTAATTGCTGTCCTGAACATAACTCAAAGCCGTGGTATTTCTTAGGGCACACAAACAATTAATTTCTTCTTTTCCAATTCTTGTATATATTGCTCAAACAAGTAAGAAGTGAATGGCCTAACTTAACTCTACCTGACAATCACTTTTTCTTTCAGTTTGCCCATGTCAATTCTCTATCGCACTGTCATTCCCAAATGTTTTGTTCTTTTATTTTACTTGGTGCAGTAAAAATGCTTGTTTGACTCTCATTGTTGTCATTAACCAAAGAATCACAAGTATTGTTCATACTTGTGGTATTTTTAATGGCATTGTCATTACTTATCTTTTGCATTTGATGTGTGTATTCTGATGGGCAATACTTTGTACTCCTCTCATATGTATGTTCTATGATTTTAATTTATTTTATGGCCAGTATGACTGAGAATTTTCATAGCGTGCCTTTTTGTTTAAATAAAAGAGAAATTGTCTAAAAATGTGTCTAAATTTGTATAAGTAAACTTTTAAAAAAATCTTTGAAGCATTCATGTATGAGTAAGTTTTAAAAAAAAGACCATATTCAATGTTATTGAACTAAAAACAGCTAAAAGAACATCCATTTTGGTTAGTAGTAAATAATGATACTAGTACTACTACTGCTACTGCTGCTGCTGCCACTGATGCTACTATTAACAACAAAAACAACAATAGCAATAAATGCCAAGATGCAATACCAGGTAGTGGCTCTCATGGCTGCTGATCTTAATTGATTGTAAGTGTTATCATGTGCATGTTTTGTCTTTGTGCAAAAGATGGACTGCCACAAATATTCTGCTCAATACCACAGATTTGCTTGTCAGTTGTTTAACTTTAACCATTTGGTCATGTCCCTTTGGTGGATTACGATGTGTGCATCTCTGATCACAAGTAGAAGTAGTGGGGGAGCATCATAGCCATATGTTGAGAGGAATTCTTTGGGGGGTTGAATAATTCACCTCTGGAAACATGGGTGTTTGCTCCAGGACTAGTTCTGTAGTGCGCCAACAAATGGTAGCACATAGATGTATGTACAGTGAGAGTTAGCAGTGACCTTCATGAGGCAATGCGCTAAGTGACATTGCTGTGTTTACTTCGTAAATTGTGAAATTTGTGTTTTTGTGATCATGTGTCTGCTGTAGTCTTCGATTTTGTCATGGATAAGAACAAAAAAAAAACATTGTGAAATTTTGTGCTAAATTTGGGAAATGTGCTTCAGAGATATTGAGTATGCTTCGGCAAGCTTGCAGCAATGAAGCAATGGGTCGTATCGAATGTTTCAAGTGGCATGGGTACTTCATTAGTGGAAGAACGTACCTGGAAGATGATGAGTGATCTGGAAGACTTGCCATGAGCCTCACCCTCAGAAATGTGGTATTATGCATTGAGAATTCATCCCAGAACATTATTCAAGACTTCTACTGTGAGATTTTGAAGTGTCTGAGGGAGGACGTTTGTCAAAAATAACTGGATCTGTGAAGCATGAAGAACTGGATTCTTCACTGAGCTCTCCTTGCTCTTGAGTTTCTCATAAAAATGTCATGTTATCACTTCTGCACCTGCCCTATTCGCCAGATCTATCCCCTGTGGACTGCTATCTCTTTCCCAAGATGAAAATGCAGCTCAGAGGTCGCTGTTTTAAGACTATTGTCGAGATCCAGAATGAATTGCAGAAGGTCCTCGATTTGCTTACAGATAACAACTTCCAGGCTGGATTCCAAAAGTGGCAGGAATGCTGGGACCAGTGTATTGCTGTGCAAAGTGACTCTTTCGAAGGAGATTATGTTGAAACTTTGATAAACAGGTTATTTTCTATTAAGCATAACTAGTCTAGTAACCTTTTGATATCACTATGTATATTAGGCTTCATATACCCCAGTGTCACTTTGATGGGACAAACTGCTCACTTGCTCAACTCAAAAATAATGATGATGATGAAAATAATAATAATAATAATAATAATAATAATAATAATAATAATAATTATTATTATTATTATTATTATTATAACGAAGACTAAAACAATGCCTGTTGTCATTGGTGCCCTAGGAATGACAGAAAAAAGGGACTGATTGCTACCTAGCTCAGATACCAGGAAACCCCAAAATGGCAGAAATTCAAAAGATAGTGCTCAAGGGAACTGCCCATACCCTACGTAAAATACTGTCTATATTGACCATGTTCTTTAGTGGTTGACGATATGTGCATATCTGATCACGAGTAGAAGTAGTGGGGGAACATCATAGCCATGTGTTGAGAGGAATTCTTTAGGGTTTGAATAATTCACACACATATGGTTGTGATGCATGTGCCTAGTGTACCCTTATCAGACGGGTAGTCATGGTGGGTATACTGGGCTTTGTATATTTTACCCCAGTATCGCTTTGATGGCATGCACTGCTCTCTCACTCATTAATAATAATAATAATAATAATAATGATAATAATAATAACATTAATAATAATAATGATAGTAATACTGTAAGTAAAGATATAGACAAATGATTGAAGGAAATTGGAATAGAATGATATGTAGAGCTTCTATGGAAAGCTTGCCTCTCATGGACAGGAATGATTATCAGTGGGGTCTTAAGCACTTCAGAAACTATTGAAAGTTTGTGGATACCTAAGGTTACAGGTGATAACCTGATACCACATAAATTCTATCAAGAATAAGAATGAACCTGAGTTAAACCAATAGTAATAATAATATTCCTTTCTACTATAGGCACAAGGCCTGAAATTTTTGTGGGGCAGAGATTAGTTTCTACTCTGGGCACAAGGCTCGAAATTTTTGGAGAGGGAGCCAGTTGATTAGTTCAACCCCAGCATGTAACTGGTACTTAATTTATCGACCCTGAAAGGATGTAAAGCAAAGTTGACTTCGGCGGAATTTGAACTCAGAACGTAAAAACAGACGAAATACTGCTAAGCAATTTTGCCCAGTGTGCTAACATTTCTGCCATGACCCTAATACACAGCTGGTATTTATTTCCTCAACCTCAATAGGATGGAAGACAAAGTTGACCTTGGTGTAATTTAAAATCAGAACATAAAGACAGATAAAATATCACTAAGCACTTTGTCTAGTGCACTAAAGCGTTTGTCATCTCACCGTCTTGATGACAATAGTAATAATAACTCAAATGTGATGTCATAGATCTGAAGTGGAAGGATTGCTTAATTAAACAGAACTGGAAAGAATGGAAAGTAAAGTCATTTTTGGTGTGATTTGAACTCAGAACATAGTTGAATGTGACTAAATTCTGCAATATATTTTGTCTGACGCTCTAATGATTCTGCTAACATAAGGTAAAATATTTCTATATCTCCCTCTAGTTAAAATTTGTTAAGAGATGTTGATGATAAGTCCTAACACCTTCTGTGCATCTCACATGTCATTAGGTCTGGTGTTTTGAGCTGTCAACAGAGCTAAATTAGCTGAAGTGATTTGTCATTTCGTGGATTTTCTTTTGTCTTTGTATGCATGTATAGAGTTACTTGAGGTCAGCTTTGACAAATGATTTATATAGGTTGATAACATTGGCTTGGTTTACAAGTTACAAAATCGATAAAAGTCCTTTTGATGATTTCCAGAAGCTGATTTACGATATTGACTTATTGACCAATGAGAGGATTTGAAATTTCAAGTCTTGTAAGTTGTCAGATTCGAAAACAAATTTTTCTTTTGTTTCTGTAATTATTATTGTCCACAAAGAGAGAAGTAGGTTGGAAGAAACAATAGACTAAAGTACCCAATAATAACATTACTTTCACCAAGGTGGCGAACTGGTAGAATCGTTAGCACACTGGGTGAAATGCTTGGAAGCGTTTTAAGTCTGTTGTTACATTCTGAATTCAGATGCTGCTGAGATCAACTTTGCCATTCATCCTATCAGGGTCGTTAAAATAAATACCGGTTGCCTACTGGGGTCAATGTAATCAACTTAACAACTTTCTCTGAACTTGCTGGCCTTGTGCCAAAAATTTAAAATCTATTTCCTTACCTTCATTTCTCTTGAGTTCAGCTGTGTCCTTCCTCCATCTGAAGTTGATCAAATCAATATTAGCAGTGTGACTGTTGTTCATTAAAGCATTTCAGCCATGACATCATATCATGATTTTAGATGGTGTCTATAACTACATTACTGAATATGTCCTTTTCTTTAATAAAGCTGTAGAGTTTAATTGATTTGAGAGATGTTCGACTGCTATTTCAGGCAGGCTGAGGATGGTCAATATACAAGCCTTCCAAATTAAATCACCTAGTTATGTTAATATATACTGACATGACTTCTGCTAATTAATCGCTTTACATTTCTTATGAATTTGTGTTCATGTACAACTGTGAAAAACTATTGTCCCTGTGTCAAAAGGGACTCTCTACAGAGTTACTCAACCTGCTAGAAATAGCAACTAAATCTTTCTCAAATCACATTTTACTGTTTTAGAAAAAATACAAATTGGATAATGTGGTCCTGTATTCCTTGCATATAATAATACAGACATGATGGTCATGACTGGAATGACTTTGATCTTTAGTTTTTTTGGCTTTTTTTTTATTATCTGGGCTGAGATGGAACTAAACAACAAAGTCATTATCATTGTCCACAAAATATATTTTGTCTGTATGACATTTGAAAAAAAAAACAATATTTCATGATTCATGACTACAAAAGTAATATTTGCTGGTTCATTGGTTTTAAAATCCATTTAGTGGTTTTGCAATTAATACTTATGTTGTTTTCTATTTTTTACATTCAATAACATAAAACCAACAACACCATGAGAGCCAATAAAGTAATCTCTATTTGCTGGCCCATTCTGCTAGATATAACAGCCATATATCTATCAAAACATACTCTATTCTTCTACTGCTATAAAAGGTGAATGTAATATTGTGTAATGTGGTCCTAAATGCACTGAGCCAGCCAAACTGACAGGGTTGTCACTGACTGAATATCTTCATTCGGAAGCAAGCTCAATCAAGGCTGACTTGGGCTAAGCAATAACAATGTGTGAGACCAATTAAATTTCTGTATTTAAAATACACTCGTGCATGTGCACATGCAAGCACACACACACACGCACACACACACACACACACACACACACACACACACACACACACACATACACATCCATGTGTACACACACACAAACATGTGTGTTTGTGTAAATAGGGAACTGTTCTTCTAAGAAACACGTCATGTTAAAGAAAAAATAATTTATAAGTTTGATCATATTAAGGACGATTTTATTTACTTATGAAGTCTTTATAAATCAGTCTGGAACATTTGCATCTTTAAATCCATTAATTCATTAATGTTCTGAGACCCTTAGAGTCCCACTGCCATAATAAAGTGTTGGCATTAATAGTGCGTTGCACATGTCCTTTGCAATTGATCACAAAGAGTCATGGGAATACTTTTGTAACTGATAAAATCGTTAATACAGGATTGTAAATTGTACAACAGTAAATCCTGACAGTTTTCATTATTAATTGTACTGAAGTTGGTGAGCTGGTAGAATTGTTAGCATGCCAAGCAAATTGCTTAGCAGCATTTCATCCATCTTTACTCTCTGAGTTCAAATTCCACCAAGGTTGATTTTACCTTTCATCCTTTCATGGTTGATAAAATAAGAACCATCTGAGTGCTAGGGTTGATGTAAATGACTTAGCCCCACCCACCAAAATTTGAAATCCCTATTAATTGTACTTGCAAGACAGCAAACTGGTAGAATTGTTAGCACATCAGACAAAAAGCTAAGGAGCATTTCATCCATCTTTACATTCTGAGTTCATATTTCACTGAGGTTAACTTTGCCTTTCATTCTTTCAGGGTTGATAGCTTAGTCAAACACGGAGGTCAGTGTAATTGACTAATGCCCGCCCACAAAATTTCAGTCAGCTATAATAAGAAAGAGCTGTTAAGTGTACATTTGATGTGTCTCTGTTTAATTTAGGTCTGTGGTTTGCTTCTCAATTAAAATTATAGAACTGCTAACTTGTCTTTTTTCTATTTCATTTTATTCTATTTTATGAATTGTATTATATTATAAGGAATTGCAATGGCTCCTCATAATAAGTGGATGATCAACCAGAGAGCATGTATTGTATTTGTATGTCATATGTAACACTGATCCATTAAGATTGCAATTTCCCAGTTTTCATTGACACCAAATATTCTTTTCTACTCAAGGCACAAGGCCCAAAATTTCTGGGGAGGGGGGGCATCCGATTAGATTGACGTCAGTACGCAACTGGTACTTAATTTTTCAACCCCAAAAGTATGAAAAGCAAAGTTGACATTGGTGGAATTTGAATTCAGAATATAAAGACTGACGAAATACCACTAATCATTTTGCCCAGCATGCTAATGTTTCTGCCAGCTCACCATCTTACTGAAACCAAATATTAAATTGATAGTATGTAGTTTGTTTTGGGGTTTGCTAGTTTGTGGTTTAATGTTGACAAGTTTTTCATTTCAATGTTATTGTAATACATTCTAACCATGAGCTTGTGGTTAGATGTGATACAGATGGTGTTCTGTTTAATGAGGTTTTACATATTATATTCATCCATTTTATAACCAGAATGCATTAGCTCCTATAGAATACTATATATCTGGGTTTCTTTTATGAGTGCAGCATCAATTGTATAAGAGTGTGTGATTTTGTTCTTGTATTGTATTATAGCCTAGTTAAGGTGAAATCTTTAGCATGCCAGATAAAAAGCCAAGCAACCCTTCTTCAAACTCTATACATTCTGAGCTCAAAAACTATTGAGATTGACTTCACCTTTGCTCCTTTTGGGATCAATAAAATAAGTATCAGTTGAACACTAAGGTTGATGTCATCAACTTACTCCAATGAAATCTGAAACTATTCTGCTGAGGCCAGCTTTGTCTTTCATCCTAATGGGCCAATAAAATAAAGTACCAATCATTTACTGGAATTGCTGAATTTCGCTAACCTCCTTCCCTAAAATTACTAGTGTTTTGCTCTAATTGGCATAATTTATTCAACAACCTGGTTGACTAATCTATTAAGGTATAATAGCATCGAATATTAATAAGATATTAATAAGATGAAATCAAATAGAATGAGAAGTCATCTGGTGCAATGCAGACAACAATATCATGATGATATTGTTAAGGGGTTTATAAAAAATGTGATATTTTAAATCAATATATTTATTCAAGGTATTTGATCATCAAAAGTTTGTTCAAATGAGTCAGAAAAAAGTTCAGTATAAATGAACATGAGGATCAGACTATTGGTTTCATATCTGGCACAAAGCCAGCAATTTCAGGGAAGGGGTTAAGTCAATTACATCAACCCAGTGCTTAACTGGTACTTAATTTATCGACCTTGAAAGAATGAAAGGCAGTCAACCTCAGTGGCATTTAAACTCAAAACGTAAGGATGGGTGAAATGCTGCTAAGCATTTTGCACAGCATGCTAATGATTTTGCTAGCTCGTCATCTCAGAAGATCAGAATATTCATAATTATATGAAATCTATCTCTGTGGTGTATAGTTGTGCATATGTACAAGGAGAGATATACAATGTGTGTGTTACTGTTTCTATCGAGTGTATATAAAAAAGAGAATTACCATGATAGCAATGTAAATGTCTATATGTCTATATGTATATATATATATATATATATATATATATAT